>NW_028232053.1:102500-122500 GCF_054491065.1 Syngnathus leptorhynchus
GAGGACGCGGAACCTCGAATGCGACCCTCGCGGACCCCTAAACGAGAGGAGCTGCGCCCGGCCTCGTAAGACACCTCTTCTCCGGTGCTAGGTCGACCCCGACGCCGCTGGCCGCCGCCGCCGCCTTGCCGCTATCCCTCCGCACGTTTGGGGCCGGTGGCGACCCGCAGGACGGCCGACAACTCGCTCGTTTGGCGGGGCGATGCAAGGTTAGGCGAACTGGGCGGTAACTCGGGTTAGTCGAGGGGACTTCGCGGTGGACAGGGGGGTGCGAATCCGGCCGGGCGGCCCTTCGATGGAGCCTGGTGCAGGGACATTCAATGGGATGAGCCGCGCTCGCCGCGGAACCTTCGAGCGCCGCTACTCAGCAAGTAAACGAGAGGGAGCTGCGCCCGGCCTCGTAAGACGCCTCTTCTCCGGTGCGAGCGCCCCGACGCCGCTGGCCGCCGCCGCCGCCTTGCCGCTATCCCGCCGCGCGTTTGGGGAGGGAGGGCGACCCGTAGGACGGCCCGCCGACTACACGACCGTTTGGCAGAGCGAGTGCAAGGTTAGGCGAGCTGGGCGGTAACTCGGGTTAGTCTGGGGAGACTCGCGGTGGACAGGGTGGCGCGAATCCGGCCGGGCGGCCCCATCGATTAAGCATTGGTAGGGAGCCGAGGATGAGCCGTGCGAAGTGGCCTCGGAGGCGGTCCGTGGGGGACGACGGGGGGGGACGGGCGTCGGCCCTCCGGCCCGAGCAGAGAACGTTCGGTCACCCAAGCGGGAATCTGCGCCCCGGCCCGAGTCGGACTCGGTCGGTGCGGCCCGCTGAGGCCCTCAACTATTCCCGTACGCGGGGGTCGGGAGCTGCGGCGCTGCGCCGGCGACTTACCCGCGCGAGGCACGCACTGCGTGCGGCCAGGATGCGGAGTTGGATCGGCGCTGGTTGGGAACCCTCGGGGAACGAAGGCGGACGGCGGCCAGCCGGCGCCGACGAACCCGTCGGGGAGGGGGCTGGTGGCAGGCGCGATCGGCACTATTGCTGACTGCCGGGAGGGAAGCTGCGCCCCGGCCGAGTCAGACTCAGCCGTTGCGGCCCCCCCGAGCCCGCAGCGCGTAGCGCGGAAGCCATACGCCCCCCCGATGCGGAGCGACAGACGCCCCCGCGACCGCGGTTGGTCGGGAAGGCTTTTCGGATAGAGGTCGGACGGTGTGTGTGGACGGCTTCCCGTGGTGCCGCCGCTATCAAGCCGGAGGGTTTGAGAAACGACATTCGCGGAAGGACCGGCGCGGCCGGCGGACGCTCGCACGCGCGGCGCCCGACACTCAGCCGCTCGCTCGGCCTCCGTGGATCGTGGCTAGGTGGGATGGATGCCAAACCGGGTCGTCTCGGTCTCGCCGCAGTACGGTCGCGCCGGGGCCTGCGGGGCGGCGCGGGGAGCGCACGCTCACGCGGCGGCCGGGGCGCTAGAGTGCGACCCGCAGTGGGTAGGAACCGTCCACCCGACGTCGGACGAGCCGAGGCCGATGGAGGCCCTACCAAGGCGGGTCATGAGTGCCAGTCGGTCAGTTGGGTGAGGGGGTACTCGGAGGCCCGCCGGGAGCAGACGGGCGACCGGGGATGGGGGGCGTACGCGGGCGGGCGCCGGGAGAAGACGGCCCGTCCGGGGTCGAATCTCGGCCTGTGTTTTCGGAGCCGGCCGGGCATCACGCTCCCTCCTTGGATGGACAACATTCGTAGTTGACACTTTGTGTCATTTTATCCGAGCGGGCGGGCGCCTCGAGAGGCGGACCGTCCGGGGCGACTCTCGGCCTGTGTTTTCGGAGCCGGCCGGGCCTCACGCTCCCTCCTTGGATGGACAACATTCGTAGTTGACACTTTGTGTCATTTTATCCGAGCAGACGGGCGCCGCGAGGCGGACCGTCCGGGGCGACTCTCGGCCTGTGTTTTCGGAGCCGGCCGGGCATCACGCTCCCTCCTTGGATGGACAACATTCGTAGTTGACACTTTGTGTCATTTTATCCGAGCGGGCGGGCGCCTCGAGAGGCGGACCGTCCGGGGCGACTCTCGGCCTGTGTTTTCGGAGCCGGCCGGGCCTCACGCTCCCTCCTTGGATGGACAACATTCGTAGTTGACACTTTGTGTCATTTTATCCGAGCGGGCGGGCGCCGCGAGGCGGACCGTCCGGGGCGACTCTCGGCCTGTGTTTAAGGAGCCGGCCGGGCATCACGCTCCTTCCTTGGATGGACAACATTCGCAGTTGACACTTTGTGTCATTTTATCCGAGCAGACGGGCGCCGCGAGGCGGACCGTCCGGGGCGACTCTCGGCCTGTGTTTTCGGAGCCGGCCGGGCATCACGCTCCCTCCTTGGATGGACAACATTCGTAGTTGACACTTTGTGTCATTTTATCCGAGCGGGCGGGCGCCGCGAGAGGCGGACCGTCCGGGGCGACTCTCGGCCTGTGTTTTCGGAGCCGGCCGGGCCTCACGCTCCCTCCTTGGATGGACAACATTCGTAGTTGACACTTTGTGTCATTTTATCCGAGCGGGCGGGCGCCGCGAGGCGGACCGTCCGGGGCGACTCTCGGCCTGTGTTTAAGGAGCCGGCCGGGCATCACGCTCCTTCCTTGGATGGACAACATTCGCAGTTGACACTTTGTGTCATTTTATCCGAGCAGACGGGCGCCGCGAGGCGGACCGTCCGGGGCGACTCTCGGCCTGTGTTTTCGGAGCCGGCCGGGCATCACGCTCCCTCCTTGGATGGACAACATTCGTAGTTGACACTTTGTGTCATTTTATCCGAGCAGACGGGCGCCGCGAGGCGACCGTCCGGGGCGACTCTCGGCCTGTGTTTAAGGAGCCGGCCGGGCATCACGCTCCTTCCTTGGATGGACAACATTCGTAGTTGACACTTTGTGTCATTTTATCCGAGCGGGCGGGCGCCGCGAGGCGGACCGTCCGGGGCGACTCTCGGCCTGTGTTTAAGGAGCCGGCCGGGCATCACGCTCCTTCCTTGGATGGACAACATTCGCAGTTGACACTTTGTGTCATTTTATCCGAGCAGACGGGCGCCGCGAGGCGGACCGTCCGGGGCGACTCTCGGCCTGTGTTTTCGGAGCCGGCCGGGCATCACGCTCCCTCCTTGGATGGACAACATTCGTAGTTGACACTTTGTGTCATTTTATCCGAGCAGACGGGCGCCGCGAGGCGGACCGTCCGGGGCGACTCTCGGCCTGTGTTTAAGGAGCCGGCCGGGCATCACGCTCCTTCCTTGGATGGACAACATTCGCAGTTGACACTTTGTGTCATTTTGTTCGGCCTGTGTTTAAGGAGGCGGCCGTCCTCCACTCGGTCCGTGTTTAAGGAGCGACACTCGCGCTCCGGTTCGGCCTGTATTTAGGGAGGCGGCCGTCCTCCGCTTGGTCTGTGTTAAGGGCGACACTCTGTCCATGTTTGAGGAGCCTGGCCCTGACGCTCCTCTCCGGCCTGTGTTTAAGGAGGCGGCCGTCCTCCCCTTGGTCCGTGTTAAGGGCGACACTCGGTCCATGTTTGAGGAGCCTGGCCCTGACGCTCCTCTCCGGCCTGTGTTTAAGGAGGCGGCCGTCCTCCCCTTGGTCCGTGTTAAGGGCGACACTCGGTCCATGTTTGAGGAGCCTGGCCCTGACGCTCCTCTCCGGCCTGTGTTTAAGGAGGCGGCCGTCCTCCCCTTGGTCTGTGTTAAGGGCGACACTCGGTCCATGTTTGAGGAGCCTGGCCCTGACGCTCCTCTCCGGCCTGTGTTTAAGGAGGCGGCCGTCCTCCCCTTGGTCCGTGTTAAGGGCGACACTCGGTCCATGTTTGAGGAGCCTGGCCCTGACGCTCCTCTCCGGCCTGTGTTTAAGGAGGCGGCCGTCCTCCCCTTGGTCCGTGTTAAGGGCGACACTCGGTCCATGTTTGAGGAGCCTGGCCCTGACGCTCCTCTCCGGCCTGTGTTTAAGGAGGCGGCCGTCCTCCCCTTGGTCTGTGTTAAGGGCGACACTCGGTCCATGTTTGAGGAGCCTGGCCCTGACGCTCCTCTCCGGCCTGTGTTTAAGGAGGCGGCCGTCCTCCCCTTGGTCTGTGTTAAGGGCGACACTCGGTCCATGTTTGAGGAGCCTGGCCCTGACGCTCCTCTCCGGCCTGTGTTTAAGGAGGCGGCCGTCCTCCCCTTGGTCTGTGTTAAGGGCGACACTCGGTCCATGTTTGAGGAGCCTGGCCCTGACGCTCCTCTCCGGCCTGTGTTTAAGGAGGCGGCCGTCCTCCCCTTGGTCTGTGTTAAGGGCGACACTCGGTCCGTGTTTAAGGAGCGGCCCTCGCGCTCCGGTTCGGCCTGTATTTAGGGAGGCGGCCGTCCTCCGCTTGGTCTGTGTTAAGGGCGACACTCGGTCCGTGTTTAAGGAGCCGGCCCTGACGCTCCTCTTCGGCCTGTGTTTAAGGAGGCGGCCGTCCTCCACTTCCTTCCATGCACCACCACATTCGCAGTTGACACTTTGCCATTTTTTCAGAGAGGTGACACTTAGTCGTTTTTTCGAAAGTTGACACTTAGTCGTTTTTTCGAAAGTTGACACTTTGCCGTTTTTTCAGAGAGGCGACACTTAGTCGTTTTTTCGAAAGTTGACACTTAGCCGTTTTTTCGAAAGTTGACACTTAGCCGTTTTTTCGAAAGTTGACACTTAGCCGTTTTTTCGAAAGTTGACACTTAGTCACTTTTTCGCCACAGTGACACCTCCAGCGCGTGCCACGGCGCTTTTCAGGTCTTCTATCCGACCTTGTGCTGTCGAGGACGGCGTGTCCGACGCCGTGGGGAGACCAGCACCATCTCCTCCATACTCGTAAACGGGGTGCTTTGGAAAACGGGGGGAAAGTCGATGAGTACACTGACTACTGGGACCATTTCATTGTACTCTGGCGCACCTGAAGACCAAAAAAGGTACTGCACCTTAGCCCGGGTACCTCACCCCCTGGTACCTCGAGGAGAACTTAGAAAAATTTCGACAAATTTTTGGTGAGCTCCAGGGAGAGAGGCTGATTTTTCGCTTTTTGAGGCCGACCGCCGAACCGGCGCGGGGCGGACTCACAAGCCCCGCAGAGCCGTGGGCACTTAGTCGTTTTTTCAGAGAGGCGACACTTAGTCGTTTTTTCAGAGGCGACACTTAGTCGTTTTTTCGAAAGTTGACACTTAGCCGTTTTTTCGAAAGTCGACACTTAGCCGTTTTTTTGGAAAGTTGACACTTAGTCGTTTTTTCGAAAGTTGACACTTAGTCGTTTTTTCGCCACAATTGGCTCTGAGCTCCAGGGGGAGAGCCTGGTTTTGCCTTATTTCAGGCCGGCTGGGGAACCGGCGCGGGTCGGATGCACGAGCCCGGCAGAGCCGTGGGCACTTAGAAAATTTTCGCCGATTAAGCTGGGACCTCCAGGCGGAGACCGGCATTCCTCGTCCTCGGGGTTCGACCCAGGAACCGGCGCTGGGCAGACGCCGTAGCCACGCAGAGCCGTGGGCACTTAGAAAATATTCGCCAAGTTGGCTCTGAGCTCCAGGCGGAGAGGCTGGTTTTGCCTTATTTCAGGCCGGCTGGGGAACCGGCGCGGGTCGGATGCACGAGCCCGCAGAGCCGTGGGCACTTTGCCATTTTCTCAGAGTCGACACTTAGTCGTTTTTTCAGAGAGGCGACACTCTGTCGTTTTTTCGAAAGTTGACACTTTGCCGTTTTTTCAGAGAGGCGACACTTAGCCGTTTTTTCGAAAGTTGACACTTAGCCGTTTTTTCGAAAGTCGACACTTAGCCGTTTTTTCAGAGATGTGACACTTTGCCGTTTTTTCGAAAGTCGACACTTAGCCGTTTTTTCAGAGATGTGACACTTAGAAACTTTTTGCCAAGTTGGCTGTGAGCTCCAGGAGGAGACCGTTATTTTTCGTCATTCGAGGCCGACTGCGGAACCGGCGCTGGGCGGACGCCAAAGCTCGGCAGGGCCGTGGGCACTTAGAAACTTTTTGCCAAGTTGGCTGTGAGCTCCAGGAGGAGACCGTTATTTTTCGTCATTCGAGGCCGACTGCGGAACCGGCGCTGGGCGGACGCCAAAGCTCGGCAGGGCCGTGGGCACTTAGAAACTTTTTGCCAAGTTGGCTGTGAGCTCCAGGAGGAGACCGTTATTTTTCGTCATTCGAGGCCGACTGCGGAACCGGCGCTGGGCGGACGCCAAAGCTCGGCAGGGCCGTGGGCACTTAGAAACTTTTTGCCAAGTTGGCTGTGAGCTCCAGGAGGAGACCGTTATTTTTCGTCATTCGAGGCCGACTGCGGAACCGGCGCTGGGCGGACGCCAAAGCTCGGCAGGGCCGTGGGCACTTAGAAACTTTTTGCCAAGTTGGCTGTGAGCTCCAGGAGGAGACCGTTATTTTTCGTCATTCGAGGCCGACTGCGGAACCGGCGCTGGGCGGACGCCAAAGCTCGGCAGGGCCGTGGGCACTTAGAAACTTTTTGCCAAGTTGGCTGTGAGCTCCAGGAGGAGACCGTTATTTTTCGTCATTCGAGGCCGACTGCGGAACCGGCGCTGGGCGGACGCCAAAGCTCGGCAGGGCCGTGGGCACTTAGAAACTTTTTGCCAAGTTGGCTGTGAGCTCCAGGAGGAGACCGTTATTTTTCGTCATTCGAGGCCGACTGCGGAACCGGCGCTGGGCGGACGCCAAAGCTCGGCAGGGCCGTGGGCACTTAGAAACTTTTTGCCAAGTTGGCTGTGAGCTCCAGGAGGAGACCGTTATTTTTCGTCATTGGAGGCCGACTGCGGAACCGGCGCTGGGCGGACGCCAAAGCTCGGCAGGGCCGTGGGCACTTAGAAACTTTTTGCCAAGTTGGCTGTGAGCTCCAGGAGGAGACCGTTATTTTTCGTCATTCTAGGCCGGCTGCAGAACCGGCGCGGGTCGGATGCACGAGCCCGCAGAGCCGTGGGCACTTTGCCACTTTTTCGCCACAATTGGCTGTGAGCTCCAGGAGGAGACCGTTATTTTTCGTCATTCTAGGCCGGTTGCAGAACCGGCGCGGCTCGGATGCACGAGCCCGCAGAGCCGTGGGCACTTAGAAAAATTTCAGAGAGGCGACACTTTGCCATTTTTTCAGAGAGGTGACACTTAGTCGTTTTTTCGAAAGTTGACACTTAGCCGTTTTTTCGAAAGTTGACACTTAGTCGTTTTTTCGAAAGTTGACACTTAGTCGTTTTTTCGCCAAAGTGCCCACCTCCAGCGCGTGCCACGGCGCTTTCCAGGTCTTCTATCCGACCTTGTGCTGTCGAGGACGGCGTGTCCGACGCCGTGGGGAGACCAGCACCATCTCCTCCATACTCGTAAACGAGGTGCTTTGGAAAACGGGGGGAAAGTCGATGAGTACACTGACTACTGGGACCATTTCATTGTACTCTGGCGCACCTGAAGACCAAAAAAGGTACTGCACCTTAGCCCGGGTACCTCACCCCCTGGTACCTCGAGGTGAGCTCCAGGGAGAGAGGCTGATTTTTTGCTTTTTGAGGCCGACCACCGAACCGGCGCGGGGCGGACTCACAAGCCCCGCAGAGCCGTGGGCACTTAGTCGTTTTTTCGAAAGTTGACACTTAGTCGTTTTTTCGCCGATTTTGCTGGGACCTCCAGGCGAGGACCGGCGTTTTTCGTCTTCCGGGTCCGACCCGGGAACCAGCGCCGAGCGGACACATTCGCTCGCTAGTGCCGTTGGCACTTAGAAAATTTTTCGTTTGTCATGAGCTCCGGGCGGAGAGCGGCGTTTTTCGTCTTCCGGGTTCGACCCGGGAACCAGCGCCGAGCGGACACATTCGCTCGCTAGTGCCGTTGGCACTTAGAAAATTTTTCGTTTGTCATGAGCTCCGGGCGGAGAGCGGCGTTTTTCGTCTTCCGGGTTCGACCCGGGAACCAGCGCCGAGCGGACACATTCGCTCGCTAGTGCCGTTGGCACTTAGAAAATTTTTCGTTTGTCATGAGCTCCGGGCGGAGAGCGGCGTTTTTCGTCTTCCGGGTTCGACCCGGGAACCAGCGCCGAGCGGACACATTCGCTCGCTAGTGCCGTTGGCACTTAGAAAATTTTTCGTTTGTCATGAGCTCCGGGCGGAGAGCGGCGTTTTTCGTCTTCCGGGTTCGACCCGGGAACCAGCGCCGAGCGGACACATTCGCTCGCTAGTGCCGTTGGCACTTAGAAAATTTTTCGTTTGTCATGAGCTCCGGGCGGAGAGCGGCGTTTTTCGTCTTCCGGGTTCGACCCGGGAACCAGCGCCGAGCGGACACATTCGCTCGCTAGTGCCGTTGGCACTTAGAAAATTTTTCGTTTGTCATGAGCTCCGGGCGGAGAGCGGCGTTTTTCGTCTTCCGGGTTCGACCCGGGAACCAGCGCCGAGCGGACACATTCGCTCGCTAGTGCCGTTGGCACTTAGAAAATTTTTCGTTTGTCATGAGCTCCGGGCGGAGAGCGGCGTTTTTCGTCTTCCGGGTTCGACCCGGGAACCAGCGCCGAGCGGACACATTCGCTCGCTAGTGCCGTTGGCACTTAGAAAATTTTTCGTTTGTCATGAGCTCCGGGCGGAGAGCGGCGTTTTTCGTCTTCCGGGTTCGACCCGGGAACCAGCGCCGAGCGGACACATTCGCTCGCTAGTGCCGTTGGCACTTAGAAAATTTTTCGTTTGTCATGAGCTCCGGGCGGAGAGCGGCGTTTTTCGTCTTCCGGGTTCGACCCGGGAACCAGCGCCGAGCGGACACATTCGCTCGCTAGTGCCGTTGGCACTTAGAAAATTTTTCGTTTGTCATGAGCTCCGGGCGGAGAGCGGCGTTTTTCGTCTTCCGGGTTCGACCCGGGAACCAGCGCCGAGCGGACACATTCGCTCGCTAGTGCCGTTGGCACTTAGAAAATTTTTCGTTTGTCATGAGCTCCGGGCGGAGAGCGGCGTTTTTCGTCTTCCGGGTTCGACCCGGGAACCAGCGCCGAGCGGACACATTCGCTCGCTAGTGCCGTTGGCACTTAGAAAATTTTTCGTTTGTCATGAGCTCCGGGCGGAGACCGGCATTTTTCGTCATTCGAGGCCGACGGGGGAACCAGCCGGAGCGGACACGTTTGCTCGGAAGAGCCGTTGGCACTTAGAAAAAATTCCGTGTCTCGTGAGCTCCAGGGGGGACAGGCTGGTTTTATTCATCCGTAGCCGACATGGGAACCAGCGCGGAGCGGATTGGTGTTGCGCTGCCATATACCTCATCTCTCTCAGGAGTCCCCCCCTTATACGTGCCGATGGTGTTTTGGAAAACGGGGGGTAACTGGATGAGTACACTGACTAGGGGGACCAGTACACTAGCGAGTGGGACCAGTACACTGACTAGTGGGACCAACACACTATGAGCGCCTGGTACCTAAAATGGAAGTATAGAGGCCGAATTTCGGGCAAGATCACGCCGGGTTAGGCTTCCAGGACCTCGGCTAAGCAATTTTAACGGGTTGCCCGGTTCTTTTTTGAACCAGCCCGGTTCTTTTTTTTATCCAACCCGGTTCTTTTTACACTTCCAGCTGGAGCTCGGGAGCGGCTTTTTGCACAAGATCACGCCGTGTTAGGCTTCCAGGACCTCGGCTAAGCAATTTTAACGGGTCGCCCGGTTCTTTTTTGATCCAGCCCGGTTCTTTTTTTATCCAGCCCGGTTCTTTTTACACTTCCAGCTGGAGCTCGGGAGCGGCTTTTTGCACAAGATCACGCCGTGTTAGGCTTCCAGGACCTCGGCTAAGCAATTTTAACGGGTCGCCCGGTTCTTTTTTGATCCAGCCCGGTTCTTTTTTTTATCCAGCCCGGTTCTTTTTACACTTCCAGCTGGAGCTCGGGAGCGGCTTTTTGCACAAGATCACGCCGTGTTAGGCTTCCAGGACCTCGGCGAAGCAATTTTAACGGGTCGCCCGGTTCTTTTTTGATCCAGCCCGGTTCTTTTTTTTATCCAGCCCGGTTCTTTTTACACTTCCAGCTGGAGCTCGGGAGCGGCTTTTTGCACAAGATCACGCCGTGTTAGGCTTCCAGGACCTCGGCTAAGCAATTTTAACGG
Source organism: Syngnathus leptorhynchus (assembly GCF_054491065.1). Taxonomy (NCBI): domain Eukaryota; kingdom Metazoa; phylum Chordata; class Actinopteri; order Syngnathiformes; family Syngnathidae; genus Syngnathus; species Syngnathus leptorhynchus. The sequence continues at coordinate 112,565 of NW_028232053.1, forward strand.
GTCGCCCGGTTCTTTTTTGATCCAGCCCGGTTCTTTTTTTTATCCAGCCCGGTTCTTTTTACACTTCCAGCTGGAGCTCGGGAGCGGCTTTTTGCACAAGATCACGCCGTGTTAGGCTTCCAGGACCTCGGCTAAGCAATTTTAACGGGTCGCCCGGTTCTTTTTTGATCCAGCCCGGTTCTTTTTTTTATCCAGCCTGGTTCTTTTTACACTTCCAGCTGGAGCTCGGGAGCGGCTTTTTGCACAAGATCACGCCGTGTTAGGCTTCCAGGACCTCGGCTAAGCAATTTTAACGGGTCGCCCGGTTCTTTTTTTGATCCAGCCCGGTTCTTTTTTTATCCAGCCCGGTTCTTTTTACACTTCCAGCTGGAGCTCAGCAGCGGCTTTTTGCACAAGATCACGCCGGGTTAGGCTTCCAGGACCTCGGCTAAGCAATTTTAACGGGTCGCCCGGTTCTTTTTTTGATCCAGCCCGGTTCTTTTTTTATCCAGCCCGGTTCTTTTTACACTTCCAGCTGGAGCTCGGGAGCGGCTTTTTGCACAAGATCACGCCGTGTTAGGCTTCCAGGACCTCGGCTAAGCAATTTTAATGGGCCGCCCGGTTCTTTTTTGATCCAGCCCGGTTCTTTTTTTATCCAGCCCGGTTCTTTTTACACTTCCAGCTGGAGCTCGGGAGCGGCTTTTTGCACAAGATCACGCCGTGTTAGGCTTCCAGGACCTCGGCGAAGCAATTTTAACGGGTCGCCCGGTTCTTTTTTGATCCAGCCCGGTTCTTTTTTTTATCCAGCCCGGTTCTTTTTACACTTCCAGCTGGAGCTCGGGAGCGGCTTTTTGCACAAGATCACGCCGTGTTAGGCTTCCAGGACCTCGGCTAAGCAATTTTAACGGGTCGCCCGGTTCTTTTTTGATCCAGCCCGGTTCTTTTTTTTATCCAGCCCGGTTCTTTTTTTTATCCAGCCTGGTTCTTTTTACACTTCCAGCTGGAGCTCGGGAGCGGCTTTTTGCACAAGATCACGCCGTGTTAGGCTTCCAGGACCTCGGCTAAGCAATTTTAACGGGTCGCCCGGTTCTTTTTTTTATCCAGCCCGGTTCTTTTTTTTTATCCAGCCTGGTTCTTTTTACACTTCCAGCTGGAGCTCGGGAGCGGCTTTTTGCACAAGAACACGCCGTGTTAGGCTTCCAGGACCTCGGCTAAGCAATTTTAACGGGTCGCCCGGTTCTTTTTTGATCCAGCCCGGTTCTTTTTTTTATCCAGCCCGGTTCTTTTTACACTTCCAGCTGGAGCTCGGGAGCGGCTTTTTGCACAAGAACACGCCGTGTTAGGCTTCCAGGACCTCGGCTAAGCAATTTTAACGGGTCGCCCGGTTCTTTTTTGATCCAGCCCGGTTCTTTTTTTTATCCAGCCCGGTTCTTTTTACACTTCCAGCTGGAGCTCGGGAGCGGCTTTTTGCACAAGAACACGCCGTGTTAGGCTTCCAGGACCTCGGCTAAGCAATTTTAACGGGTCGCCCGGTTCTTTTTTGAACCAGCCCGGTTCTTTTTTTTATCCAGCCCGGTTCTTTTTACACTTCCAGCTGGAGCTCGGGAGCGGCTTTTTGCACAAGAACACGCCGTGTAAGGCTTCCAGGACCTCGGCTAAGCAATTTTAACGGGTCGCCCGGTTCTTTTTTGAACCAGCCCGGTTCTTTTTTTTATCCAGCCCGGTTCTTTTTACACTTCCAGCTGGAGCTCGGGAGCGGCTTTTTGCACAAGATCACGCCGTGTTAGGCTTCCAGGACCTCGGCTAAGCAACTTTAACGGGTCGCCCGGTTCTTTTTTGATCCAGCCCGGTTCTTTTTTTTATCCAGCCCGGTTCTTTTTACACTTCCAGCTGGAGCTCGGGAGCGGCTTTTTGCACAAGATCACGCCGTGTTAGGCTTCCAGGACCTCGGCTAAGCAATTTTAACGGGTCGCCCGGTTCTTTTTTGATCCAGCCCGGTTCTTTTTTTTATCCAGCCCGGTTCTTTTTACACTTCCAGCTGGAGCTCGGGAGCGGCTTTTTGCACAAGAACACGCCGTGTTAGGCTTCCAGGACCTCGGCTAAGCAATTTTAACGGGTCGCCCGGTTCTTTTTTGATCCAGCCCGGTTCTTTTTTTTATCCAGCCCGGTTCTTTTTACACTTCCAGCTGGAGCTCGGGAGCGGCTTTTTGCACAAGAACACGCCGTGTTAGGCTTCCAGGACCTCGGCTAAGCAATTTTAACGGGTCGCCCGGTTCTTTTTTGAACCAGCCCGGTTCTTTTTTTGATCCAGCCCGGTTCTTTTTAAACTTCCAGCTGGAGCTCGGGAGCGGCTTTTTGCACAAGATCACGCCGGGTTAGGCTTCCAGGACCTCGGCTAAGCAATTTTAACGGGTCGCCCGGTTCTTTTTTGATCCAGCCCGGTTCTTTTTTTTTTATCCAGCCTGGTTCTTTTTACACTTCCAGCTGGAGCTCGGGAGCGGCTTTTTGCACAAGATCACGCCGTGTTAGGCTTCCAGGACCTCGGCTAAGCAATTTTAACGGGTCGCCCGGTTCTTTTTTGATCCAGCCCGGTTCTTTTTCCACTTCCAGCTGGAGCTCAGCAGCGGCTTTTTGCACAAGATCACGCCGGGTTAGGGTTCCAGGACCTCGGCTAAGCAATTTTAACGGGCCGCCCGGTTCTTTTTTTGATCCAGCCCGGTTCTTTTTACACTTCCAGCTGGAGCTCAGCAGCGGCTTTTTGCACAAGATCACGCCGGGTTAGGCTTCCAGGACCTCGGCTAAGCACTTCTAACGGGCCCTGGTCCACCCCTGCCAGCGCATTTCAAAACTTGGCATTAATTTCGACCTAAGAGACGAAGTCTGATTTTTTTCTACCACTTGGGCGGCCTTTTTGCACCCAGAACACCCGCACCGGCACCATAAATTCGAAGGGTGCCGAGTGCGTCGGCGCAGATTCTGCGACGGAGTGACACTTCCCTCTTGTGGACATTCGGCGGTAGGTGAAATGCGCACTCGGTCTTCTCTTTTCTTTTCCTTCCAGTGAAACTTTGGCAACATTCTGCGAGCTGCTGGCTTCCAGAACCTCGGCCAAGCAGGTGGAGGATTTTTTTCCACTTCCAGCTGGAGGTGAGGAGGGACTTTTTGGGCAAGATCACGCCGACTTAGCAAGCAAGGTGGAAGTGCCAGCATGCAGTGGCTGGAAGTGTGGATGTGGAGCTCCAGCACCCTCCCTGCCTATGGAAGTGTGGAGCTCCAGCACCCTCCCTGCCTATGGAAGTGTGGAGCTCCAGCACCCTCCCTGCCTATGGAAGTGTGGAGCTCCAGCACCCTCCCTGCCTATGGAAGTGTGGAGCTCCAGCACCCTCCCTGCCTATGGAAGTGTGGAGCTCCAGCACCCTCCCTGCCTATGGAAGTGTGGAGCTCCAGCACCCTCCCTGCCTATGGAAGTGTGGAGCTCCAGCACCCTCCCTGCCTATGGAAGTGTGGAGCTCCAGCACCCTCCCTGCCTATGGAAGTGTGGAGCTCCAGCACCCTCCCTGCCTATGGAAGTGTGGAGCTCCAGCACCCTCCCTGCCTATGGAAGTGTGGAGCTCCAGCACCCTCCCTGCCTATGGAAGTGTGGAGCTCCAGCACCCTCCCTGCCTATGGAAGTGTGGAGCTCCAGCACCCTCCCTGCCTATGGAAGTGTGGAGCTCCAGCACCCTCCCTGCCTATGGAAGTGTGGAGCTCCAGCACCCTCCCTGCCTATGGAAGTGTGGAGCTCCAGCACCCTCCCTGCCTATGGAAGTGTGGAGCTCCAGCACCCTCCCTGCCTATGGAAGTGTGGAGCTCCAGCACCCTCCCTGCCTATGGAAGTGTGGAGCTCCAGCACCCTCCCTGCCTATGGAAGTGTGGAGCTCCAGCACCCTCCCTGCCTATGGAAGTGTGGAGCTCCAGCACCCTCCCTGCCTATGGAAGTGTGGAGCTCCAGCACCCTCCCTGCCTATGGAAGTGTGGAGCTCCAGCACCCTCCCTGCCTATGGAAGTGTGGAGCTCCAGCACCCTCCCTGCCTATGGAAGTGTGGAGCTCCAGCACCCTCCCTGCCTATGGAAGTGTGGAGCTCCAGCACCCTCCCTGCCTATGGAAGTGTGGAGCTCCAGCACCCTCCGTGCCTAGGGAAGTGTGGAGCTCCAGCACCCTCCGTGCCTATGGAAGAGCCACCTCCGCGGGCATGCTGCTCAACCACGCCGGCCCAGAGTTCCAGCCGCTCGGCTACACTCTCTCACAAGCCCCGCCTGGAGCTCCCCAGCCCGCCCCTGGTACCTCAACTACCGAGGCCAGCCGCTCGACCAGGCCGGCCCAGAGTTCCAGCCGCTCGGATAAGCTCTGTCACTCTCCCGCTAAGCAGCCACCGGTAACGGGGAAATGTCGCCGCCTTGTGGACACGCCGTTGTAAATGAATGGGCTTTCGCACTTAGTGCAATTTTCGCCAGCTCCGTGGCTGCAAGTATGGAGCTATGGAGCTATGGAGCCACCAGACAGGCTGGAGCTCTGGAGCTATGGAAGTATGGAGCTCTGGAGCTATGGAGCTATGGAGCTATGGAGCTCTGGGGCTATGGAGCTATGGAGCTATGGAGCTCTGGAGCTCTGGTGCTATGGAGCTCTGGAGCTCTGGTGCTATGGAGCTATGGAGCTATGGAGCTATGGAGCTATGGAGCTATGGAAGTCTGGAGCTATGGAAGTATGGAGCTATGGAAGTATGGAGCTATGGAGCTATGGAGCTATGGAGCTATGGAGCCACCAGCCAGCACCCTCCGTGGCTCAACCACGCCGGCCCAGAGTTCCAGCCGCTCGGCTTCACTCTCTCACAAGCCCCGCCTGGAGCTCCCCAGCCCGCCCCTGGTACCTCAACTACCGAGGCCAGCCGCTCGACCAGGCCGGCCCAGAGTTCCAGCCGCTCGGCTTCACTCTCTCACAAGACCCGCCTGGAGCTCCCCGGCCCACCCCTGGTACCTCAACTACCGAGGCCAGCCGTTCGACCACGCCGGCGCAGAGTTCCAGCCGCTCGGATAAGCTCTGTCACTCTCCTGCCGCGCAGCCACCGGTAACGGGGAAATGTCGCCGCCTTGTGGACACGCCCTTGTAAATGAATGGGCTTTCGCACTTAGTGCAATTTTCGCCAACTCTCTGACTGGAGCTATGGAAGTATGGAGCTATGGAGCCACCAGCCACCCAGGCTGGAGCTATGGAGCTCTGGTGCTATGGAGCTCTGGTGCTATGGAGCTATGGAGCTCTGGAGCTCTGGTGCTATGGAGCTATGGAGCTCTGGAAGTATGGAGCTATGGAGCTCTGGAGGTATGGAGCTATGGAGCCCTGGAGCCCTGGAGCTATGGAGCCCTGGAGCTATGGAGCCCTGGAGCCCTGGAGCTATGGAGCCCTGGAGCTATGGAGCTATGGAGCTCTGGTGCTATGGAGCTATGGAGCTCTGGTGCTATGGAGCTATGGAGCTCTGGTGCTATGGAGCTATGGAGCTCTGGTGCTATGGAGCTATGGAGCTCTGGTGCTATGGAGCTATGGAGCTGGTGCTATGGAGCTATGGAGCTCTGGTGCTATGGAGCTATGGAGCTCTGGTGCTATGGAGCTCTGGTGCTATGGAGCTATGGAGCTCTGGTGCTATGGAGCTATGGAGCTCTGGTGCTATGGAGCTATGGAGCTCTGGTGCTATGGAGCTCTGGTGCTATGGAGCTATGGAGCTCTGGTGCTATGGAGCTCTGGAGCTCTGGAGGTATGGAGCTATGGAGGTATGGAGCCACCAGCCAGCACCCTCCGTGGCTGGATCAATGGAAGTGTTTAGGTACCAGGCGGCCAAAGTGCCGAGGCCTCACGCTCGACCACGCCGGCGCAGAGTTCCAGCCGCTCGGATGAGCTCTGTCACTCTCCCGCCGCGCAGCCACCGGTAACGGGGAAATGTCGCCGCCTTGTGGACACGCCGTTGTAAATGAATGGGCTTTCGCACTTAGTGCAATTTTCGCCAACTCTCTGACTTAGAGCTATGGAAGTATGGAGCTATGGAGCCACCAGCCACCCAGGCTGGAGCTATGGAGCTCTGGAGCTCTGGTGCTATGGAGCTCTGGAGGTATGGAGCTATGGAGCTATGGAGCTATGGAGCTATGGAGCCCTGGAGCTCTGGAGGTATGGAGCTATGGTGCTATGGAGCTCTGAAGCCATGGAGCTCTGGTGCTATGGAGCTCTGGAGGTATGGAGCTCTGGAGGTATGGAGCTATGGAGCCCTGGAGCCCTGGAGCTATGGAGCCCTGGAGCTATGGAGCCCTGGAGCCCTGGAGCTATGGAGCCCTGGAGCTATGGAGCCCTGGAGCCCTGGAGCTATGGAGCCCTGGAGCTATGGAGCTATGGAGCCCTGGAGCTATGGAGCTATGGAGCTCTGGTGCTATGGAGCTATGGAGCTCTGGTGCTATGGAGCTATGGAGCTCTGGTGCTATGGAGCTATGGAGCTCTGGTGCTATGGAGGTATGGAGCTCTGGTGCTATGGAAGTATGGAGCTATGGAGCTATGGAAGTATGGAGCTATGGAGCTATGGAGCTCTGGTGCTATGGAGGTATGGAGCTCTGGTGCTATGGAAGTATGGAGCTATGGAGCTATGGAAGTATGGAGCTATGGAGCTATGGAGCTCTGGTGCTATGGAGCTATGGAGCTCTGGTGCTATGGAGCTATGGAGCTCTGGTGCTATGGAGCTATGGAGCTCTGGTGCTATGGAGCTATGGAGCTATGGAGCTCTGGTGCTATGGAGCTATGGAGCTCTGGTGCTATGGAGCTATGGAGCTCTGGTGCTATGGAGCTATGGAGCTCTGGTGCTATGGAGCTCTGGTGCTATGGAGCTATGGAGCTCTGGTGCTATGGAGCTCTGGAGCTCTGGAGGTATGGAGCTATGGAGCTATGGAGCCACCAGCCAGCACCCTCCGTGGCTGGATCAATGGAAGTGTTTTAGGTACCAGGCAGCCAAAGGGCCGAGGCCTCACGCTCGACCACGCCGGCGCAGAGTTCCAGCCGCTCGGATAAGCTCTGTCACTCACCCGCCGCGCAGCCACCGGTAACGGGGAAATGTCGCCGCCTTGTGGACACGCCGTTGTAAATGAATGGGCTTTCGCACTTAGTGCAATTTTAGCACACTCTCTGACTGGAGCTATGGAAGTATGGAGCTATGGAGCCACCAGCCACCCAGGCTGGAGCTATGGAGCTATGGAGCTCTGGTGCTATGGAGCTATGGAGCTCTGGTGCTATGGAGCTATGGAGCTCTGGTGCTATGGAGCTATGGAGCTCTGGTGCTATGGAGCTATGGAGCTCTGGTGCTATGGAGCTATGGAGCTCTGGTGCTATGGAGCTATGGAGCTCTGGTGCTATGGAGCTATGGAGCTCTGGTGCTATGGAGCTATGGAGCTCTGGTGCTATGGAGCTATGGAGCTCTGGTGCTATGGAGCTATGGAGCTCTGGTGCTATGGAGCTATGGAGCTATGGAGCTCTGGTGCTATGGAGCTATGGAGCTCTGGTGCTATGGAGCTATGGAGCTCTGGTGCTATGGAGCTATGGAGCTCTGGTGCTATGGAGCTCTGGTGCTATGGAGCTATGGAGCTCTGGTGCTATGGAGCTCTGGAGCTCTGGAGGTATGGAGCTATGGAGCTATGGAGCCACCAGCCAGCACCCTCCGTGGCTGGATCAATGGAAGTGTTTTAGGTACCAGGCAGCCAAAGGGCCGAGGCCTCACGCTCGACCACGCCGGCGCAGAGTTCCAGCCGCTCGGATAAGCTCTGTCACTCACCCGCCGCGCAGCCACCGGTAACGGGGAAATGTCGCCGCCTTGTGGACACGCCGTTGTAAATGAATGGGCTTTCGCACTTAGTGCAATTTTAGCACACTCTCTGACTGGAGCTATGGAAGTATGGAGCTATGGAGCCACCAGCCACCCAGGCTGGAGCTATGGAGCTATGGAGCTCTGGTGCTATGGAGCTATGGAGCTCTGGTGCTATGGAGCTATGGAGCTCTGGTGCTATGGAGCTATGGAGCTCTGGTGCTATGGAGCTATGGAGCTCTGGTGCTATGGAGCTATGGAGCTCTGGTGCTATGGAGCTATGGAGCTCTGGTGCTATGGAGCTATGGAGCTCTGGTGCTATGGAGCTATGGAGCTCTGGTGCTATGGAGCTATGGAGCTCTGGTGCTATGGAGCTATGGAGCTCTGGTGCTATGGAGCTATGGAGCTATGGAGCCACCAGCCAGCACCCTCCGTGGCTGGATCAATGGAAGTGTTTTAGGTACCAGGCAGCCAAAGGGCCGGGGCCTCACGCTCGACCACGCCGGCGCAGAGTTCCAGCCGCTCGGATAAGCTCTGTCACTCACCCGCCACGCAGCCACCGGTAACGGGGAAATGTCGCCGCCTGGCGGACACGCCGTTGTAAATGAATGGGCTTTCGCACTTAGTGCAATTTTCGCCAACTCTCTGACTGGAGCTATGGAAGTATGGAGCTATGGAGCCACCAGCCACCCAGGCTGGAGCTATGGAGCTCTGGAGGTATGGAGCTATGGAGCCCTGGAGCTATGGAGCTATGGAGCCCTGGAGCTATGGAGCCCTGGAGCTATGGAGCTATGGAGCTCTGGTGCTATGGAGCTATGGAGCTCTGGTGCTATGGAGCTATGGAGCTCTGGTGCTATGGAGCTATGGAGCTCTGGTGCTATGGAGCTATGGAGCTCTGGTGCTATGGAGCTATGGAGCTATGGAGCCACCAGCCAGCACCCTCCGTGGCTGGATCAATGGAAGTGTTTTAGGTACCAGGCAGCCAAAGGGCCGGGGCCTCACGCTCGACCACGCCGGCGCAGAGGTCCAGCCGCTCGGATAAGCTCTGTCACTCACCCGCCGCGCAGCCACCGGTAACGGGGAAATGTCGCCGCCTGGCGGACACGCCGTTGTAAATGAATGGGCTTTCGCACTTAGTGCAATTTTAGCCAACTCCGTGGCTGCAAGTATGGAAGTATGGAGCTATGGAGCCACCAGCCAGCACCCTCCGCGGCTGGAGCTATGGAAGTATGGAGCTATGGAGCTCTGGGGCTATGGAAGTATGGAGCTCTGGGGCTATGGAGCTCCGGGGCTATGGAGCTCCGGGGCTATGGAGCTCCGGGGCTATGGAGCTCCGGGGCTATGGAGCTATGGAGCTCCGGGGCTATGGAGCTCCGGGGCTATGGAGCTATGGAGCTCCGGGGCTATGGAGCTCCGGGGCTATGGAGCTATGGAGCTCCGGGGCTATGGAGCTCCGGGGCTATGGAGCTCCGGGGCTATGGAGCTCTGGAGCTATGGAAGTATGGATGATCCAGCACCCTCCGTGGCTGACCGCTGGTGCTCGGGGCCGGTGAACTCGGCACCCGCCGGAGGCGGGTGCCTCGGTGACCGCCGTCGCTTGGGGCCAGTGAACTCGGCACCCGCCTTCGGCGGGTGCCTCGGTGACCGGTTGTCGCTTGGGGCCAGTGAACTCGGCACCCGCCTTCGGCGGGTGCCTCGGTGACCGGTTGTCGCTTGGGGCCGGTGAACTCGGCACCCGCCTTCGGCGGGTGCCTCGGTGACCGGTTGTCGCTTGGGGCCGGTGAACTCGGCACCCGCCTTCGGCGGGTGCCTCGGTGGCGGTCGGGGTTGGTGCTTGGGGACCGGCTTCGCTTCTGGAAGTCTGGGGGAGGCGGTCTGGTGGTGGTGGCCGACGTTGATGGTGGTGGGGCGGGAAGAAGAAGGTTATAGTCCCCAGCCCGCCGCATAGGAAAATTTTAGGTACCAGGAGTGGATTTTTTTTTGCACCGGCGGTTAGGGGCCGACGCCTTGGTTTGGTGTCCGGGGAAAGTGCCTGCCGCCCGGCCCGGAGAAAGATTAGGCCCCCAGCCCGCCGCGGAGGAAAATTTTAGGT
>NW_028232053.1:135000-155000 GCF_054491065.1 Syngnathus leptorhynchus
CGGCCCGCCGACTACACGACCGTTTGGCAGAGCGAGTGCAAGGTTAGGCGAGCTGGGCGGTAACTCGGGTTAGTCTGGGGAGACTCGCGGTGGACAGGGTGGCGCGAATCCGGCCGGGCGGCCCCATCGATTAAGCATTGGTAGGGAGCCGAGGATGAGCCGTGCGAGGTGGCCTCGGAGGCGGTCCGTGGGGGACGACGGGGGGGGACGGGCGTCGGCCCTCCGGCCCGAGCAGAGAACGTTCGGTCACCCAAGCGGGAATCTGCGCCCCGGCCCGAGTCGGACTCGGTCGGTGCGGCCCGCTGAGGCCCTCAACTATTCCCGTACGCGGGGGTCGGGAGCTGCGGCGCTGCGCCGGCGACTTACCCGCGCGAGGCACGCACTGCGTGCGGCCAGGATGCGGAGTTGGATCGGCGCTGGTTGGGAACCCTCGGGGAACGAAGGCGGACGGCGGCCAGCCGGCGCCGACGAACCCGTCGGGGAGGGGGCTGGTGGCAGGCGCGATCGGCACTATTGCTGACTGCCGGGAGGGAAGCTGCGCCCCGGCCGAGTCAGACTCAGCCGTTGCGGCCCCCCCGAGCCCGCAGCGCGTAGCGCGGAAGCCATACGCCCCCCCGATGCGGAGCGACAGACGCCCCCGCGACCGCGGTTGGTCGGGAAGGCTTTTCGGATAGAGGTCGGACGGTGTGTGTGGACGGCTTCCCGTGGTGCCGCCGCTATCAAGCCGGAGGGTTTGAGAAACGACATTCGCGGAAGGACCGGCGCGGCCGGCGGACGCTCGCACGCGCGGCGCCCGACACTCAGCCGCTCGCTCGGCCTCCGTGGATCGTGGCTAGGTGGGATGGATGCCAAACCGGGTCGTCTCGGTCTCGCCGCAGTACGGTCGCGCCGGGGCCTGCGGGGCGGCGCGGGGAGCGCACGCTCACGCGGCGGCCGGGGCGCTAGAGTGCGACCCGCAGTGGGTAGGAACCGTCCACCCGACGTCGGACGAGCCGAGGCCGATGGAGGCCCTACCAAGGCGGGTCATGAGTGCCAGTCGGTCAGTTGGGTGAGGGGGTACTCGGAGGCCCGCCGGGAGCAGACGGGCGACCGGGGATGGGGGGCGTACGCGGGCGGGCGCCGGGAGAAGACGGCCCGTCCGGGGTCGAATCTCGGCCTGTGTTTTCGGAGCCGGCCGGGCATCACGCTCCCTCCTTGGATGGACAACATTCGTAGTTGACACTTTGTGTCATTTTATCCGAGCGGGCGGGCGCCTCGAGAGGCGGACCGTCCGGGGCGACTCTCGGCCTGTGTTTTCGGAGCCGGCCGGGCCTCACGCTCCCTCCTTGGATGGACAACATTCGTAGTTGACACTTTGTGTCATTTTATCCGAGCAGACGGGCGCCGCGAGGCGGACCGTCCGGGGCGACTCTCGGCCTGTGTTTTCGGAGCCGGCCGGGCATCACGCTCCCTCCTTGGATGGACAACATTCGTAGTTGACACTTTGTGTCATTTTATCCGAGCGGGCGGGCGCCTCGAGAGGCGGACCGTCCGGGGCGACTCTCGGCCTGTGTTTTCGGAGCCGGCCGGGCCTCACGCTCCCTCCTTGGATGGACAACATTCGTAGTTGACACTTTGTGTCATTTTATCCGAGCGGGCGGGCGCCGCGAGGCGGACCGTCCGGGGCGACTCTCGGCCTGTGTTTAAGGAGCCGGCCGGGCATCACGCTCCTTCCTTGGATGGACAACATTCGCAGTTGACACTTTGTGTCATTTTATCCGAGCAGACGGGCGCCGCGAGGCGGACCGTCCGGGGCGACTCTCGGCCTGTGTTTTCGGAGCCGGCCGGGCATCACGCTCCCTCCTTGGATGGACAACATTCGTAGTTGACACTTTGTGTCATTTTATCCGAGCGGGCGGGCGCCTCGAGAGGCGGACCGTCCGGGGCGACTCTCGGCCTGTGTTTTCGGAGCCGGCCGGGCCTCACGCTCCCTCCTTGGATGGACAACATTCGTAGTTGACACTTTGTGTCATTTTATCCGAGCGGGCGGGCGCCGCGAGGCGGACCGTCCGGGGCGACTCTCGGCCTGTGTTTAAGGAGCCGGCCGGGCATCACGCTCCTTCCTTGGATGGACAACATTCGCAGTTGACACTTTGTGTCATTTTATCCGAGCAGACGGGCGCCGCGAGGCGGACCGTCCGGGGCGACTCTCGGCCTGTGTTTTCGGAGCCGGCCGGGCATCACGCTCCCTCCTTGGATGGACAACATTCGTAGTTGACACTTTGTGTCATTTTATCCGAGCAGACGGGCGCCGCGAGGCGACCGTCCGGGGCGACTCTCGGCCTGTGTTTAAGGAGCCGGCCGGGCATCACGCTCCTTCCTTGGATGGACAACATTCGTAGTTGACACTTTGTGTCATTTTATCCGAGCGGGCGGGCGCCGCGAGGCGGACCGTCCGGGGCGACTCTCGGCCTGTGTTTAAGGAGCCGGCCGGGCATCACGCTCCTTCCTTGGATGGACAACATTCGCAGTTGACACTTTGTGTCATTTTATCCGAGCAGACGGGCGCCGCGAGGCGGACCGTCCGGGGCGACTCTCGGCCTGTGTTTTCGGAGCCGGCCGGGCATCACGCTCCCTCCTTGGATGGACAACATTCGTAGTTGACACTTTGTGTCATTTTATCCGAGCAGACGGGCGCCGCGAGGCGGACCGTCCGGGGCGACTCTCGGCCTGTGTTTAAGGAGCCGGCCGGGCATCACGCTCCTTCCTTGGATGGACAACATTCGCAGTTGACACTTTGTGTCATTTTGTTCGGCCTGTGTTTAAGGAGGCGGCCGTCCTCCACTCGGTCCGTGTTTAAGGAGCGACACTCGCGCTCCGGTTCGGCCTGTATTTAGGGAGGCGGCCGTCCTCCGCTTGGTCTGTGTTAAGGGCGACACTCTGTCCATGTTTGAGGAGCCTGGCCCTGACGCTCCTCTCCGGCCTGTGTTTAAGGAGGCGGCCGTCCTCCCCTTGGTCCGTGTTAAGGGCGACACTCGGTCCATGTTTGAGGAGCCTGGCCCTGACGCTCCTCTCCGGCCTGTGTTTAAGGAGGCGGCCGTCCTCCCCTTGGTCCGTGTTAAGGGCGACACTCGGTCCATGTTTGAGGAGCCTGGCCCTGACGCTCCTCTCCGGCCTGTGTTTAAGGAGGCGGCCGTCCTCCCCTTGGTCTGTGTTAAGGGCGACACTCGGTCCATGTTTGAGGAGCCTGGCCCTGACGCTCCTCTCCGGCCTGTGTTTAAGGAGGCGGCCGTCCTCCCCTTGGTCTGTGTTAAGGGCGACACTCGGTCCATGTTTGAGGAGCCTGGCCCTGACGCTCCTCTCCGGCCTGTGTTTAAGGAGGCGGCCGTCCTCCCCTTGGTCTGTGTTAAGGGCGACACTCGGTCCATGTTTGAGGAGCCTGGCCCTGACGCTCCTCTCCGGCCTGTGTTTAAGGAGGCGGCCGTCCTCCCCTTGGTCTGTGTTAAGGGCGACACTCGGTCCGTGTTTAAGGAGCGGCCCTCGCGCTCCGGTTCGGCCTGTATTTAGGGAGGCGGCCGTCCTCCGCTTGGTCTGTGTTAAGGGCGACACTCGGTCCGTGTTTAAGGAGCCGGCCCTGACGCTCCTCTTCGGCCTGTGTTTAAGGAGGCGGCCGTCCTCCACTTCCTTCCATGCACCACCACATTCGCAGTTGACACTTTGCCATTTTTTCAGAGAGGTGACACTTAGTCGTTTTTTCGAAAGTTGACACTTAGTCGTTTTTTCGAAAGTTGACACTTTGCCGTTTTTTCAGAGAGGCGACACTTAGTCGTTTTTTCGAAAGTTGACACTTAGCCGTTTTTTCGAAAGTTGACACTTAGCCGTTTTTTCGAAAGTTGACACTTAGCCGTTTTTTCGAAAGTTGACACTTAGTCACTTTTTCGCCACAGTGACACCTCCAGCGCGTGCCACGGCGCTTTTCAGGTCTTCTATCCGACCTTGTGCTGTCGAGGACGGCGTGTCCGACGCCGTGGGGAGACCAGCACCATCTCCTCCATACTCGTAAACGGGGTGCTTTGGAAAACGGGGGGAAAGTCGATGAGTACACTGACTACTGGGACCATTTCATTGTACTCTGGCGCACCTGAAGACCAAAAAAGGTACTGCACCTTAGCCCGGGTACCTCACCCCCTGGTACCTCGAGGAGAACTTAGAAAAATTTCGACAAATTTTTGGTGAGCTCCAGGGAGAGAGGCTGATTTTTCGCTTTTTGAGGCCGACCGCCGAACCGGCGCGGGGCGGACTCACAAGCACCGCAGAGCCGTGGGCACTTAGTCGTTTTTTCAGAGAGGCGACACTTAGTCGTTTTTTCAGAGGCGACACTTAGTCGTTTTTTCGAAAGTTGACACTTAGCCGTTTTTTCGAAAGTCGACACTTAGCCGTTTTTTTGGAAAGTTGACACTTAGTCGTTTTTTCGAAAGTTGACACTTAGTCGTTTTTTCGCCACAATTGGCTCTGAGCTCCAGGGGGAGAGCCTGGTTTTGCCTTATTTCAGGCCGGCTGGGGAACCGGCGCGGGTCGGATGCACGAGCCCGGCAGAGCCGTGGGCACTTAGAAAATTTTCGCCGATTAAGCTGGGACCTCCAGGCGGAGACCGGCATTCCTCGTCCTCGGGGTTCGACCCAGGAACCGGCGCTGGGCAGACGCCGTAGCCACGCAGAGCCGTGGGCACTTAGAAAATATTCGCCAAGTTGGCTCTGAGCTCCAGGCGGAGAGGCTGGTTTTGCCTTATTTCAGGCCGGCTGGGGAACCGGCGCGGGTCGGATGCACGAGCCCGCAGAGCCGTGGGCACTTTGCCATTTTCTCAGAGTCGACACTTAGTCGTTTTTTCAGAGAGGCGACACTCTGTCGTTTTTTCGAAAGTTGACACTTTGCCGTTTTTTCAGAGAGGCGACACTTAGCCGTTTTTTCGAAAGTTGACACTTAGCCGTTTTTTCGAAAGTCGACACTTAGCCGTTTTTTCAGAGATGTGACACTTAGAAACTTTTTGCCAAGTTGGCTGTGAGCTCCAGGAGGAGACCGTCATTTTTCGTCATTCGAGGCCGACTGCGGAACCGGCGCTGGGCGGACGCCAAAGCTCGGCAGGGCCGTGGGCACTTAGAAACTTTTTGCCAAGTTGGCTGTGAGCTCCAGGAGGAGACCGTCATTTTTCGTCATTCGAGGCCGACTGCGGAACCGGCGCTGGGCGGACGCCAAAGCTCGGCAGGGCCGTGGGCACTTAGAAACTTTTTGCCAAGTTGGCTGTGAGCTCCAGGAGGAGACCGTCATTTTTCGTCATTCGAGGCCGACTGCGGAACCGGCGCTGAGCGGACGCCAAAGCTCGGCAGGGCCGTGGGCACTTAGAAACTTTTTGCCAAGTTGGCTGTGAGCTCCAGGAGGAGACCGTTATTTTTCGTCATTCGAGGCCGACTGCGGAACCGGCGCTGAGCGGACGCCAAAGCTCGGCATGGCCGTGGGCACTTAGAAACTTTTTGCCAAGTTGGCTGTGAGCTCCAGGAGGAGACCGTTATTTTTCGTCATTCGAGGCCGACTGCGGAACCGGCGCTGGGCGGACGCCAAAGCTCGGCAGGGCCGTGGGCACTTAGAAACTTTTTGCCAAGTTGGCTGTGAGCTCCAGGAGGAGACCGTTATTTTTCGTCATTCGAGGCCGACTGCGGAACCGGCGCTGAGCGGACGCCAAAGCTCGGCAGGGCCGTGGGCACTTAGAAACTTTTTGCCAAGTTGGCTGTGAGCTCCAGGAGGAGACCGTTATTTTTCGTCATTCGAGGCCGACTGCGGAACCGGCGCTGGGCGGACGCCAAAGCTCGGCAGGGCCGTGGGCACTTAGAAACTTTTTGCCAAGTTGGCTGTGAGCTCCAGGAGGAGACCGTTATTTTTCGTCATTCGAGGCCGACTGCGGAACCGGCGCTGGGCGGACGCCAAAGCTCGGCAGGGCCGTGGGCACTTAGAAACTTTTTGCCAAGTTGGCTGTGAGCTCCAGGAGGAGACCGTTATTTTTCGTCATTGGAGGCCGACTGCGGAACCGGCGCTGGGCGGACGCCAAAGCTCGGCAGGGCCGTGGGCACTTAGAAACTTTTTGCCAAGTTGGCTGTGAGCTCCAGGAGGAGACCGTTATTTTTCGTCATTCTAGGCCGGCTGCAGAACCGGCGCGGGTCGGATGCACGAGCCCGCAGAGCCGTGGGCACTTTGCCACTTTTTCGCCACAATTGGCTGTGAGCTCCAGGAGGAGACCGTTATTTTTCGTCATTCTAGGCCGGTTGCAGAACCGGCGCGGCTCGGATGCACGAGCCCGCAGAGCCGTGGGCACTTAGAAAATTTTCAGAGAGGCGACACTTTGCCATTTTTTCAGAGAGGTGACACTTAGTCGTTTTTTCGAAAGTTGACACTTAGCCGTTTTTTCGAAAGTTGACACTTAGTCGTTTTTTCGAAAGTTGACACTTAGTCGTTTTTTCGCCAAAGTGCCCACCTCCAGCGCGTGCCACGGCGCTTTCCAGGTCTTCTATCCGACCTTGTGCTGTCGAGGACGGCGTGTCCGACGCCGTGGGGAGACCAGCACCATCTCCTCCATACTCGTAAACGAGGTGCTTTGGAAAACGGGGGGAAAGTCGATGAGTACACTGACTACTGGGACCATTTCATTGTACTCTGGCGCACCTGAAGACCAAAAAAGGTACTGCACCTTAGCCCGGGTACCTCACCCCCTGGTACCTCGAGGAGAACTTAGAAAAATTTCGACAAATTTTTGGTGAGCTCCAGGGAGAGAGGCTGATTTTTTGCTTTTTGAGGCCGACCGCCGAACCGGCGCGGGGCGGACTCACAAGCCCCGCAGAGCCGTGGGCACTTAGTCGTTTTTTCGAAAGTTGACACTTAGCCGTTTTTTCGAAAGTTGACACTTAGCCGTTTTTTCGAAAGTCGACACTTAGCCGTTTTTTCGAAAGTTGACACTTAGTCGTTTTTTCGCCGATTTTGCTGGGACCTCCAGGCGAGGACCGGCGTTTTTCGTCTTCCGGGTCCGACCCGGGAACCAGCGCCGAGCGGACACATTCGCTCGCTAGTGCCGTTGGCACTTAGAAAATTTTTCGTTTGTCATGAGCTCCGGGCGGAGACCGGCGTTTTTCGTCTTCCGGGTTCGACCCGGGAACCAGCGCCGAGCGGACACATTCGCTCGCTAGTGCCGTTGGCACTTAGAAAATTTTTCGTTTGTCATGAGCTCCGGGCGGAGACCGGCGTTTTTCGTCTTCCGGGTTCGACCCGGGAACCAGCGCCGAGCGGACACATTCGCTCGCTAGTGCCGTTGGCACTTAGAAAATTTTTCGTTTGTCATGAGCTCCGGGCGGAGACCGGCGTTTTTCGTCTTCCGGGTTCGACCCGGGAACCAGCGCCGAGCGGACACATTCGCTCGCTAGTGCCGTTGGCACTTAGAAAATTTTTCGTTTGTCATGAGCTCCGGGCGGAGACCGGCGTTTTTCGTCTTCCGGGTTCGACCCGGGAACCAGCGCCGAGCGGACACATTCGCTCGCTAGTGCCGTTGGCACTTAGAAAATTTTTCGTTTGTCATGAGCTCCGGGCGGAGAGCGGCGTTTTTCGTCTTCCGGGTTCGACCCGGGAACCAGCGCCGAGCGGACACATTCGCTCGCTAGTGCCGTTGGCACTTAGAAAATTTTTCGTTTGTCATGAGCTCCGGGCGGAGAGCGGCGTTTTTCGTCTTCCGGGTTCGACCCGGGAACCAGCGCCGAGCGGACACATTCGCTCGCTAGTGCCGTTGGCACTTAGAAAATTTTTCGTTTGTCATGAGCTCCGGGCGGAGAGCGGCGTTTTTCGTCTTCCGGGTTCGACCCGGGAACCAGCGCCGAGCGGACACATTCGCTCGCTAGTGCCGTTGGCACTTAGAAAATTTTTCATTTGTCATGAGCTCCGGGCGGAGAGCGGCGTTTTTCGTCTTCCGGGTTCGACCCGGGAACCAGCGCCGAGCGGACACATTCGCTCGCTAGTGCCGTTGGCACTTAGAAAATTTTTCGTTTGTCATGAGCTCCGGGCGGAGAGCGGCGTTTTTCGTCTTCCGGGTTCGACCCGGGAACCAGCGCCGAGCGGACACATTCGCTCGCTAGTGCCGTTGGCACTTAGAAAATTTTTCGTTTGTCATGAGCTCCGGGCGGAGACCGGCGTTTTTCGTCTTCCGGGTTCGACCCGGGAACCAGCGCCGAGCGGACACATTCGCTCGCTAGTGCCGTTGGCACTTAGAAAATTTTTCGTTTGTCATGAGCTCCGGGCGGAGACCGGCGTTTTTTGTCTTCCGGGTTCGACCCGGGAACCAGCGCCGAGCGGACACATTCGCTCGCTAGTGCCGTTGGCACTTAGAAAATTTTTCGTTTGTCATGAGCTCCGGGCGGAGACCGGCATTTTTCGTCATTCGAGGCCGACGGGGGAACCAGCCGGAGCGGACACGTTTGCTCGGAAGAGCCGTTGGCACTTAGAAAAAATTCCGTGTCTCGTGAGCTCCAGGGGGGACAGGCTGGTTTTATTCATCCGTAGCCGACATGGGAACCAGCGCGGAGCGGATTGGTGTTGCGCTGCCATATACCTCATCTCTCTCAGGAGTCCCCCCCTTATACGTGCCGATGGTGTTTTGGAAAACGGGGGGTAACTGGATGAGTACACTGACTAGGGGGACCAGTACACTAGCGAGTGGGACCAGTACACTGACTAGTGGGACCAACACACTATGAGCGCCTGGTACCTAAAATGGAAGTATAGAGGTCGAATTTCGGGCAAGATCACGCCGGGTTAGGCTTCCAGGACCTCGGCTAAGCAATTTTAACGGGTCGCCCGGTTCTTTTTTGATCCAGCCCGGTTCTTTTTTTATCCAGCCTGGTTCTTTTTACACTTCCAGCTGGAGCTCGGGAGCGGCTTTTTGCACAAGATCACGCCGTGTTAGGCTTCCAGGACCTCGGCTAAGCAATTTTAACGGGTCGCCCGGTTCTTTTTTGATCCAGCCCGGTTCTTTTTTTTATCCAGCCTGGTTCTTTTTACACTTCCAGCTGGAGCTCGGGAGCGGCTTTTTGCACAAGATCACGCCGGGTTAGGCTTCCAGGACCTCGGCTAAGCAATTTTAACGGGTCGCCCGGTTCTTTTTTGATCCAGCCCGGTTCTTTTTTTTATCCAGCCTGGTTCTTTTTACACTTCCAGCTGGAGCTCGGGAGCGGCTATTTGCACAAGATCACGCCGTGTTAGGCTTCCAGGACCTCGGCTAAGCAATTTTAACGGGTCGCCCGGTTCTTTTTTTGATCCAGCCCGGTTCTTTTTTTATCCAGCCCGGTTCTTTTTACACTTCCAGCTGGAGCTCGGGAGCGGCTTTTTGCACAAGATCACGCCGGGTTAGGCTTCCAGGACCTCGGCTAAGCAATTTTAACGGGTCCCCCGGTTCTTTTTTGATCCAGCCCGGTTCTTTTTTTATCCAGCCCGGTTCTTTTTACACTTCCAGCTGGAGCTCGGGAGCGGCTTTTTGCACAAGATCACGCCGTGTTAGGCTTCCAGGACCTCGGCTAAGCAATTTTAACGGGTCGCCCGGTTCTTTTTTTTATCCAGCCCGGTTCTTTTTTTATCCAGCCCGGTTCTTTTTACACTTCCAGCTGGAGCTCGGGAGCGGCTTTTTGCACAAGATCACGCCGTGTTAGGCTTCCAGGACCTCGGCTAAGCAATTTTAACGGGTCGCCCGGTTCTTTTTTGATCCAGCCCGGTTCTTTTTTTTATCCAGCCTGGTTCTTTTTACACTTCCAGCTGGAGCTCGGGAGCGGCTTTTTGCACAAGATCACGCCGTGTTAGGCTTCCAGGACCTCGGCTAAGCAATTTTAACGGGTCGCCCGGTTCTTTTTTGATCCAGCCCGGTTCTTTTTTTTATCCAGCCCGGTTCTTTTTACACTTCCAGCTGGAGCTCGGGAGCGGCTTTTTGCACAAGATCACGCCGTGTTAGGCTTCCAGGACCTCGGCTAAGCAATTTTAACGGGTCGCCCGGTTCTTTTTTGATCCAGCCCGGTTCTTTTTTTTATCCAGCCTGGTTCTTTTTACACTTCCAGCTGGAGCTCGGGAGCGGCTTTTTGCACAAGAACACGCCGTGTTAGGCTTCCAGGACCTCGGCTAAGCAATTTTAACGGGTCGCCCGGTTCTTTTTTGATCCAGCCCGGTTCTTTTTTTTATCCAGCCTGGTTCTTTTTACACTTCCAGCTGGAGCTCGGGAGCGGCTTTTTGCACAAGATCACGCCGTGTTAGGCTTCCAGGACCTCGGCTAAGCAATTTTAACGGGTCGCCCGGTTCTTTTTTGATCCAGCCCGGTTCTTTTTTTTATCCAGCCTGGTTCTTTTTACACTTCCAGCTGGAGCTCGGGAGCGGCTTTTTGCACAAGAACACGCCGTGTTAGGCTTCCAGGACCTCGGCTAAGCAATTTTAACGGGTCGCCCGGTTCTTTTTTTGATCCAGCCCGGTTCTTTTTTTTATCCAGCCCGGTTCTTTTTACACTTCCAGCTGGAGCTCGGGAGCGGCTTTTTGCACAAGATCACGCCGTGTTAGGCTTCCAGGACCTCGGCTCAGCAATTTTAACGGGTCGCCCGGTTCTTTTTTGATCCAGCCCGGTTCTTTTTTTTATCCAGCCTGGTTCTTTTTACACTTCCAGCTGGAGCTCGGGAGCGGCTTTTTGCACAAGATCACGCCGGGTTAGGCTTCCAGGACCTCGGCTAAGCAATTTTAACGGGTCGCCCGGTTCTTTTTTGATCCAGCCCGGTTCTTTTTTTTATCCAGCCTGGTTCTTTTTACACTTCCAGCTGGAGCTCGGGAGCGGCTATTTGCACAAGATCACGCCGTGTTAGGCTTCCAGGACCTCGGCTAAGCAATTTTAACGGGTCGCCCGGTTCTTTTTTTGATCCAGCCCGGTTCTTTTTTTATCCAGCCCGGTTCTTTTTACACTTCCAGCTGGAGCTCGGGAGCGGCTTTTTGCACAAGATCACGCCGGGTTAGGCTTCCAGGACCTCGGCTAAGCAATTTTAACGGGTCGCCCGGTTCTTTTTTTTTATCCAGCCCGGTTCTTTTTTGATCCAGCCCGGTTCTTTTTACACTTCCAGCTGGAGCTCGGGAGCGGCTTTTTGCACAAGATCACGCCGTGTTAGGCTTCCAGGACCTCGGCTAAGCAATTTTAACGGGTCGCCCGGTTCTTTTTTTTATCCAGCCCGGTTCTTTTTTTATCCAGCCCGGTTCTTTTTACACTTCCAGCTGGAGCTCGGGAGCGGCTTTTTGCACAAGATCACGCCGGGTTAGGCTTCCAGGACCTCGGCTAAGCAATTTTAACGGGCCGCCCGGTTCTTTTTTTTATCCAGCCCGGTTCTTTTTTGATCCAGCCCGGTTCTTTTTACACTTCCAGCTGGAGCTCGGGAGCGGCTTTTTGCACAAGATCACGCCGTGTTAGGCTTCCAGGACCTCGGCTAAGCAATTTTAACGGGCCGCCCGGTTCTTTTTTGATCCAGCCCGGTTCTTTTTTTATCCAGCCCGGTTCTTTTTACACTTCCAGCTGGAGCTCGGGAGCGGCTTTTTGCACAAGATCACGCCGTGTTAGGCTTCCAGGACCTCGGCTAAGCAATTTTAACGGGTCGCCCGGTTCTTTTTTGATCCAGCCCGGTTCTTTTTTTTATCCAGCCTGGTTCTTTTTACACTTCCAGCTGGAGCTCGGGAGCGGCTTTTTGCACAAGAACACGCCGTGTTAGGCTTCCAGGACCTCGGCTAAGCAATTTTAACGGGTCGCCCGGTTCTTTTTTGATCCAGCCCGGTTCTTTTTCCACTTCCAGCTGGAGCTCAGCAGCGGCTTTTTGCACAAGATCACGCCGGGTTAGGCTTCCAGGACCTCGGCTAAGCACTTCTAACGGGTCGCCCGGTTCTTTTTTTGAACCAGCCCGGTTCTTTTTACACTTCCAGCTGGAGCTCAGCAGCGGCTTTTTGCACAAGATCACGCCGGGTTAGGGTTCCAGGACCTCGGCTAAGCAATTTTAACGGGCCGCCCGGTTCTTTTTTTGATCCAGCCCGGTTCTTTTTACACTTCCAGCTGGAGCTCAGCAGCGGCTTTTTGCACAAGATCACGCCGGGTTAGGCTTCCAGGACCTCGGCTAAGCACTTCTAACGGGCCCTGGTCCACCCCTGCCAGCGCATTTCAAAACTTGGCATTAATTTCGACCTAAGAGACGAAGTCTGATTTTTTTCTACCACTTGGGCGGCCTTTTTGCACCCAGAACACCCGCACCGGCACCATAAATTCGAAGGGTGCCGAGTGCGTCGGCGCAGATTCTGCGACGGAGTGACACTTCCCTCTTGTGGACATTCGGCGGTAGGTGAAATGCGCACTCGGTCTTCTCTTTTCTTTTCCTTCCAGTGAAACTTTGGCAACATTCTGCGAGCTGCTGGCTTCCAGAACCTCGGCCAAGCAGGTGGAGGATTTTTTTCCACTTCCAGCTGGAGGTGAGGAGGGACTTTTTGGGCAAGATCACGCCGACTTAGCAAGCAAGGTGGAAGTGCCAGCATGCAGTGGCTGGAAGTGTGGATGTGGAGCTCCAGCACCCTCCCTGCCTATGGAAGTGTGGAGCTCCAGCACCCTCCCTGCCTATGGAAGTGTGGAGCTCCAGCACCCTCCCTGCCTATGGAAGTGTGGAGCTCCAGCACCCTCCCTGCCTATGGAAGTGTGGAGCTCCAGCACCCTCCCTGCCTATGGAAGTGTGGAGCTCCAGCACCCTCCCTGCCTATGGAAGTGTCGAGCTCCAGCACCCTCCCTGCCTATGGAAGTGTGGAGCTCCAGCACCCTCCCTGCCTATGGAAGTGTGGAGCTCCAGCACCCTCCCTGCCTATGGAAGTGTGGAGCTCCAGCACCCTCCCTGCCTATGGAAGTGTGGAGCTCCAGCACCCTCCCTGCCTATGGAAGTGTGGAGCTCCAGCACCCTCCCTGCCTATGGAAGTGTGGAGCTCCAGCACCCTCCCTGCCTATGGAAGTGTGGAGCTCCAGCACCCTCCCTGCCTATGGAAGTGTGGAGCTCCAGCACCCTCCCTGCCTATGGAAGTGTGGAGCTCCAGCACCCTCCCTGCCTATGGAAGTGTGGAGCTCCAGCACCCTCCCTGCCTATGGAAGTGTGGAGCTCCAGCACCCTCCCTGCCTATGGAAGTGTGGAGCTCCAGCACCCTCCCTGCCTATGGAAGTGTGGAGCTCCAGCACCCTCCCTGCCTATGGAAGTGTGGAGCTCCAGCACCCTCCCTGCCTATGGAAGTGTGGAGCTCCAGCACCCTCCCTGCCTATGGAAGTGTGGAGCTCCAGCACCCTCCCTGCCTATGGAAGTGTGGAGCTCCAGCACCCTCCCTGCCTATGGAAGTGTGGAGCTCCAGCACCCTCCCTGCCTATGGAAGTGTGGAGCTCCAGCACCCTCCCTGCCTATGGAAGTGTGGAGCTCCAGCACCCTCCCTGCCTATGGAAGTGTGGAGCTCCAGCACCCTCCCTGCCTATGGAAGTGTGGAGCTCCAGCACCCTCCCTGCCTATGGAAGTGTGGAGCTCCAGCACCCTCCCTGCCTATGGAAGTGTGGAGCTCCAGCACCCTCCCTGCCTATGGAAGTGTGGAGCTCCAGCACCCTCCCTGCCTATGGAAGTGTGGAGCTCCAGCACCCTCCCTGCCTATGGAAGTGTGGAGCTCCAGCACCCTCCCTGCCTATGGAAGTGTGGAGCTCCAGCACCCTCCCTGCCTATGGAAGTGTGGAGCTCCAGCACCCTCCCTGCCTATGGAAGTGTGGAGCTCCAGCACCCTCCCTGCCTATGGAAGTGTGGAGCTCCAGCACCCTCCCTGCCTATGGAAGTGTGGAGCTCCAGCACCCTCCCTGCCTATGGAAGTGTGGAGCTCCAGCACCCTCCCTGCCTATGGAAGTGTGGAGCTCCAGCACCCTCCGTGCCTAGGGAAGTGTGGAGCTCCAGCACCCTCCGTGCCTATGGAAGAGCCACCTCCGCGGGCATGCTGCTCAACCACGCCGGCCCAGAGTTCCAGCCGCTCGGCTACACTCTCTCACAAGCCCCGCCTGGAGCTCCCCAGCCCGCCCCTGGTACCTCAACTACCGAGGCCAGCCGCTCGACCAGGCCGGCCCAGAGTTCCAGCCGCTCGGATAAGCTCTGTCACTCTCCCGCTAAGCAGCCACCGGTAACGGGGAAATGTCGCCGCCTTGTGGACACGCCGTTGTAAATGAATGGGCTTTCGCACTTAGTGCAATTTTCGCCAGCTCCGTGGCTGCAAGTATGGAGCTATGGAGCTATGGAGCCACCAGACAGGCTGGAGCTCTGGAGCTATGGAAGTATGGAGCTCTGGAGCTATGGAGCTATGGAGCTATGGAGCTCTGGGGCTATGGAGCTATGGAGCTATGGAGCTCTGGAGCTCTGGTGCTATGGAGCTCTGGAGCTCTGGTGCTATGGAGCTATGGAGCTATGGAGCTATGGAGCTATGGAGCTATGGAAGTCTGGAGCTATGGAAGTATGGAGCTATGGAAGTATGGAGCTATGGAGCTATGGAGCTATGGAGCTATGGAGCCACCAGCCAGCACCCTCCGTGGCTCAACCACGCCGGCCCAGAGTTCCAGCCGCTCGGCTTCACTCTCTCACAAGCCCCGCCTGGAGCTCCCCAGCCCGCCCCTGGTACCTCAACTACCGAGGCCAGCCGCTCGACCAGGCCGGCCCAGAGTTCCAGCCGCTCGGCTTCACTCTCTCACAAGACCCGCCTGGAGCTCCCCGGCCCACCCCTGGTACCTCAACTACCGAGGCCAGCCGTTCGACCACGCCGGCGCAGAGTTCCAGCCGCTCGGATAAGCTCTGTCACTCTCCTGCCGCGCAGCCACCGGTAACGGGGAAATGTCGCCGCCTTGTGGACACGCCCTTGTAAATGAATGGGCTTTCGCACTTAGTGCAATTTTCGCCAACTCTCTGACTGGAGCTATGGAAGTATGGAGCTATGGAGCCACCAGCCACCCAGGCTGGAGCTATGGAGCTCTGGTGCTATGGAGCTCTGGTGCTATGGAGCTATGGAGCTCTGGAGCTCTGGTGCTATGGAGCTATGGAGCTCTGGAAGTATGGAGCTATGGAGCTCTGGAGGTATGGAGCTATGGAGCCCTGGAGCCCTGGAGCTATGGAGCCCTGGAGCTATGGAGCCCTGGAGCCCTGGAGCTATGGAGCCCTGGAGCTATGGAGCTATGGAGCTCTGGTGCTATGGAGCTATGGAGCTCTGGTGCTATGGAGCTATGGAGCTCTGGTGCTATGGAGCTATGGAGCTCTGGTGCTATGGAGCTATGGAGCTCTGGTGCTATGGAGCTATGGAGCTGGTGCTATGGAGCTATGGAGCTCTGGTGCTATGGAGCTATGGAGCTCTGGTGCTATGGAGCTCTGGTGCTATGGAGCTATGGAGCTCTGGTGCTATGGAGCTATGGAGCTCTGGTGCTATGGAGCTATGGAGCTCTGGTGCTATGGAGCTCTGGTGCTATGGAGCTATGGAGCTCTGGTGCTATGGAGCTCTGGAGCTCTGGAGGTATGGAGCTATGGAGGTATGGAGCCACCAGCCAGCACCCTCCGTGGCTGGATCAATGGAAGTGTTTAGGTACCAGGCGGCCAAAGTGCCGAGGCCTCACGCTCGACCACGCCGGCGCAGAGTTCCAGCCGCTCGGATGAGCTCTGTCACTCTCCCGCCGCGCAGCCACCGGTAACGGGGAAATGTCGCCGCCTTGTGGACACGCCGTTGTAAATGAATGGGCTTTCGCACTTAGTGCAATTTTCGCCAACTCTCTGACTTAGAGCTATGGAAGTATGGAGCTATGGAGCCACCAGCCACCCAGGCTGGAGCTATGGAGCTCTGGAGCTCTGGTGCTATGGAGCTCTGGAGGTATGGAGCTATGGAGCTATGGAGCTATGGAGCTATGGAGCCCTGGAGCTCTGGAGGTATGGAGCTATGGTGCTATGGAGCTCTGAAGCCATGGAGCTCTGGTGCTATGGAGCTCTGGAGGTATGGAGCTCTGGAGGTATGGAGCTATGGAGCCCTGGAGCCCTGGAGCTATGGAGCCCTGGAGCTATGGAGCCCTGGAGCCCTGGAGCTATGGAGCCCTGGAGCTATGGAGCCCTGGAGCCCTGGAGCTATGGAGCCCTGGAGCTATGGAGCTATGGAGCCCTGGAGCTATGGAGCTATGGAGCTCTGGTGCTATGGAGCTATGGAGCTCTGGTGCTATGGAGCTATGGAGCTCTGGTGCTATGGAGCTATGGAGCTCTGGTGCTATGGAGGTATGGAGCTCTGGTGCTATGGAAGTATGGAGCTATGGAGCTATGGAAGTATGGAGCTATGGAGCTATGGAGCTCTGGTGCTATGGAGGTATGGAGCTCTGGTGCTATGGAAGTATGGAGCTATGGAGCTATGGAAGTATGGAGCTATGGAGCTATGGAGCTCTGGTGCTATGGAGCTATGGAGCTCTGGTGCTATGGAGCTATGGAGCTCTGGTGCTATGGAGCTATGGAGCTCTGGTGCTATGGAGCTATGGAGCTATGGAGCTCTGGTGCTATGGAGCTATGGAGCTCTGGTGCTATGGAGCTATGGAGCTCTGGTGCTATGGAGCTATGGAGCTCTGGTGCTATGGAGCTCTGGTGCTATGGAGCTATGGAGCTCTGGTGCTATGGAGCTCTGGAGCTCTGGAGGTATGGAGCTATGGAGCTATGGAGCCACCAGCCAGCACCCTCCGTGGCTGGATCAATGGAAGTGTTTTAGGTACCAGGCAGCCAAAGGGCCGAGGCCTCACGCTCGACCACGCCGGCGCAGAGTTCCAGCCGCTCGGATAAGCTCTGTCACTCACCCGCCGCGCAGCCACCGGTAACGGGGAAATGTCGCCGCCTTGTGGACACGCCGTTGTAAATGAATGGGCTTTCGCACTTAGTGCAATTTTAGCACACTCTCTGACTGGAGCTATGGAAGTATGGAGCTATGGAGCCACCAGCCACCCAGGCTGGAGCTATGGAGCTATGGAGCTCTGGTGCTATGGAGCTATGGAGCTCTGGTGCTATGGAGCTATGGAGCTCTGGTGCTATGGAGCTATGGAGCTCTGGTGCTATGGAGCTATGGAGCTCTGGTGCTATGGAGCTATGGAGCTCTGGTGCTATGGAGCTATGGAGCTCTGGTGCTATGGAGCTATGGAGCTCTGGTGCTATGGAGCTATGGAGCTCTGGTGCTATGGAGCTATGGAGCTCTGGTGCTATGGAGCTATGGAGCTCTGGTGCTATGGAGCTATGGAGCTATGGAGCTCTGGTGCTATGGAGCTATGGAGCTCTGGTGCTATGGAGCTATGGAGCTCTGGTGCTATGGAGCTATGGAGCTCTGGTGCTATGGAGCTCTGGTGCTATGGAGCTATGGAGCTCTGGTGCTATGGAGCTCTGGAGCTCTGGAGGTATGGAGCTATGGAGCTATGGAGCCACCAGCCAGCACCCTCCGTGGCTGGATCAATGGAAGTGTTTTAGGTACCAGGCAGCCAAAGGGCCGAGGCCTCACGCTCGACCACGCCGGCGCAGAGTTCCAGCCGCTCGGATAAGCTCTGTCACTCACCCGCCGCGCAGCCACCGGTAACGGGGAAATGTCGCCGCCTTGTGGACACGCCGTTGTAAATGAATGGGCTTTCGCACTTAGTGCAATTTTAGCACACTCTCTGACTGGAGCTATGGAAGTATGGAGCTATGGAGCCACCAGCCACCCAGGCTGGAGCTATGGAGCTATGGAGCTCTGGTGCTATGGAGCTATGGAGCTCTGGTGCTATGGAGCTATGGAGCTCTGGTGCTATGGAGCTATGGAGCTCTGGTGCTATGGAGCTATGGAGCTCTGGTGCTATGGAGCTATGGAGCTCTGGTGCTATGGAGCTATGGAGCTCTGGTGCTATGGAGCTATGGAGCTCTGGTGCTATGGAGCTATGGAGCTCTGGTGCTATGGAGCTATGGAGCTCTGGTGCTATGGAGCTATGGAGCTCTGGTGCTATGGAGCTATGGAGCTATGGAGCTCTGGTGCTATGGAGCTATGGAGCTCTGGTGCTATGGAGCTATGGAGCTCTGGTGCTATGGAGCTATGGAGCTCTGGTGCTATGGAGCTCTGGTGCTATGGAGCTATGGAGCTCTGGTGCTATGGAGCTCTGGAGCTCTGGAGGTATGGAGCTATGGAGCTATGGAGCCACCAGCCAGCACCCTCCGTGGCTGGATCAATGGAAGTGTTTTAGGTACCAGGCAGCCAAAGGGCCGAGGCCTCACGCTCGACCACGCCGGCGCAGAGTTCCAGCCGCTCGGATAAGCTCTGTCACTCACCCGCCGCGCAGCCACCGGTAACGGGGAAATGTCGCCGCCTTGTGGACACGCCGTTGTAAATGAATGGGCTTTCGCACTTAGTGCAATTTTAGCACACTCTCTGACTGGAGCTATGGAAGTATGGAGCTATGGAGCCACCAGCCACCCAGGCTGGAGCTATGGAGCTATGGAGCTCTGGTGCTATGGAGCTATGGAGCTCTGGTGCTATGGAGCTATGGAGCTCTGGTGCTATGGAGCTATGGAGCTCTGGTGCTATGGAGCTATGGAGCTCTGGTGCTATGGAGCTATGGAGCTCTGGTGCTATGGAGCTATGGAGCTCTGGTGCTATGGAGCTATGGAGCTCTGGTGCTATGGAGCTATGGAGCTCTGGTGCTATGGAGCTATGGAGCTCTGGTGCTATGGAGCTATGGAGCTCTGGTGCTATGGAGCTATGGAGCTCTGGTGCTATGGAGCTATGGAGCTATGGAGCCACCAGCCAGCACCCTCCGTGGCTGGATCAATGGAAGTGTTTTAGGTACCAGGCAGCCAAAGGGCCGGGGCCTCACGCTCGACCACGCCGGCGCAGAGTTCCAGCCGCTCGGATAAGCTCTGTCACTCACCCGCCACGCAGCCACCGGTAACGGGGAAATGTCGCCGCCTGGCGGACACGCCGTTGTAAATGAATGGGCTTTCGCACTTAGTGCAATTTTCGCCAACTCTCTGACTGGAGCTATGGAAGTATGGAGCTATGGAGCCACCAGCCACCCAGGCTGGAGCTATGGAGCTCTGGAGGTATGGAGCTATGGAGCCCTGGAGCTATGGAGCTATGGAGCCCTGGAGCTATGGAGCCCTGGAGCTATGGAGCTATGGAGCTCTGGTGCTATGGAGCTATGGAGCTCTGGTGCTATGGAGCTATGGAGCTCTGGTGCTATGGAGCTATGGAGCTCTGGTGCTATGGAGCTATGGAGCTCTGGTGCTATGGAGCTATGGAGCTATGGAGCCACCAGCCAGCACCCTCCGTGGCTGGATCAATGGAAGTGTTTTAGGTACCAGGCAGCCAAAGGGCCGGGGCCTCACGCTCGACCACGCCGGCGCAGAGGTCCAGCCGCTCGGATAAGCTCTGTCACTCACCCGCCGCGCAGCCACCGGTAACGGGGAAATGTCGCCGCCTGGCGGACACGCCGTTGTAAATGAATGGGCTTTCGCACTTAGTGCAATTTTAGCCAACTCCGTGGCTGCAAGTATGGAAGTATGGAGCTATGGAGCCACCAGCCAGCACCCTCCGCGGCTGGAGCTATGGAAGTATGGAGCTATGGAGCTCTGGGGCTATGGAAGTATGGAGCTCTGGGGCTATGGAGCTCCGGGGCTATGGAGCTCCGGGGCTATGGAGCTCCGGGGCTATGGAGCTCCGGGGCTATGGAGCTATGGAGCTCCGGGGCTATGGAGCTCCGGGGCTATGGAGCTATGGAGCTCCGGGGCTATGGAGCTCCGGGGCTATGGAGCTATGGAGCTCCGGGGCTATGGAGCTCCGGGGCTATGGAGCTATGGAGCTCCGGGGCTATGGAGCTCCGGGGCTATGGAGCTATGGAGCTCCGGGGCTATGGAGCTCCGGGGCTATGG
>NW_028232053.1:170000-187500 GCF_054491065.1 Syngnathus leptorhynchus
CGGCCTGTGTTTTCGGAGCCGGCCGGGCCTCACGCTCCCTCCTTGGATGGACAACATTCGTAGTTGACACTTTGTGTCATTTTATCCGAGCGGGCGGGCGCCGCGAGGCGGACCGTCCGGGGCGACTCTCGGCCTGTGTTTAAGGAGCCGGCCGGGCATCACGCTCCTTCCTTGGATGGACAACATTCGCAGTTGACACTTTGTGTCATTTTATCCGAGCAGACGGGCGCCGCGAGGCGGACCGTCCGGGGCGACTCTCGGCCTGTGTTTTCGGAGCCGGCCGGGCATCACGCTCCCTCCTTGGATGGACAACATTCGTAGTTGACACTTTGTGTCATTTTATCCGAGCAGACGGGCGCCGCGAGGCGACCGTCCGGGGCGACTCTCGGCCTGTGTTTAAGGAGCCGGCCGGGCATCACGCTCCTTCCTTGGATGGACAACATTCGTAGTTGACACTTTGTGTCATTTTATCCGAGCGGGCGGGCGCCGCGAGGCGGACCGTCCGGGGCGACTCTCGGCCTGTGTTTAAGGAGCCGGCCGGGCATCACGCTCCTTCCTTGGATGGACAACATTCGCAGTTGACACTTTGTGTCATTTTATCCGAGCAGACGGGCGCCGCGAGGCGGACCGTCCGGGGCGACTCTCGGCCTGTGTTTTCGGAGCCGGCCGGGCATCACGCTCCCTCCTTGGATGGACAACATTCGTAGTTGACACTTTGTGTCATTTTATCCGAGCAGACGGGCGCCGCGAGGCGGACCGTCCGGGGCGACTCTCGGCCTGTGTTTAAGGAGCCGGCCGGGCATCACGCTCCTTCCTTGGATGGACAACATTCGCAGTTGACACTTTGTGTCATTTTGTTCGGCCTGTGTTTAAGGAGGCGGCCGTCCTCCACTCGGTCCGTGTTTAAGGAGCGACACTCGCGCTCCGGTTCGGCCTGTATTTAGGGAGGCGGCCGTCCTCCGCTTGGTCTGTGTTAAGGGCGACACTCTGTCCATGTTTGAGGAGCCTGGCCCTGACGCTCCTCTCCGGCCTGTGTTTAAGGAGGCGGCCGTCCTCCCCTTGGTCCGTGTTAAGGGCGACACTCGGTCCATGTTTGAGGAGCCTGGCCCTGACGCTCCTCTCCGGCCTGTGTTTAAGGAGGCGGCCGTCCTCCCCTTGGTCCGTGTTAAGGGCGACACTCGGTCCATGTTTGAGGAGCCTGGCCCTGACGCTCCTCTCCGGCCTGTGTTTAAGGAGGCGGCCGTCCTCCCCTTGGTCTGTGTTAAGGGCGACACTCGGTCCATGTTTGAGGAGCCTGGCCCTGACGCTCCTCTCCGGCCTGTGTTTAAGGAGGCGGCCGTCCTCCCCTTGGTCTGTGTTAAGGGCGACACTCGGTCCA
Source organism: Syngnathus leptorhynchus (assembly GCF_054491065.1). NCBI lineage: Eukaryota > Metazoa > Chordata > Actinopteri > Syngnathiformes > Syngnathidae > Syngnathus > Syngnathus leptorhynchus. Next base: position 171,379 of record NW_028232053.1, read on the forward strand.
TGTTTGAGGAGCCTGGCCCTGACGCTCCTCTCCGGCCTGTGTTTAAGGAGGCGGCCGTCCTCCCCTTGGTCTGTGTTAAGGGCGACACTCGGTCCATGTTTGAGGAGCCTGGCCCTGACGCTCCTCTCCGGCCTGTGTTTAAGGAGGCGGCCGTCCTCCCCTTGGTCTGTGTTAAGGGCGACACTCGGTCCGTGTTTAAGGAGCGGCCCTCGCGCTCCGGTTCGGCCTGTATTTAGGGAGGCGGCCGTCCTCCGCTTGGTCTGTGTTAAGGGCGACACTCGGTCCGTGTTTAAGGAGCCGGCCCTGACGCTCCTCTTCGGCCTGTGTTTAAGGAGGCGGCCGTCCTCCACTTCCTTCCATGCACCACCACATTCGCAGTTGACACTTTGCCATTTTTTCAGAGAGGTGACACTTAGTCGTTTTTTCGAAAGTTGACACTTAGTCGTTTTTTCGAAAGTTGACACTTTGCCGTTTTTTCAGAGAGGCGACACTTAGTCGTTTTTTCGAAAGTTGACACTTAGCCGTTTTTTCGAAAGTTGACACTTAGCCGTTTTTTCGAAAGTTGACACTTAGCCGTTTTTTCGAAAGTTGACACTTAGTCACTTTTTCGCCACAGTGACACCTCCAGCGCGTGCCACGGCGCTTTTCAGGTCTTCTATCCGACCTTGTGCTGTCGAGGACGGCGTGTCCGACGCCGTGGGGAGACCAGCACCATCTCCTCCATACTCGTAAACGGGGTGCTTTGGAAAACGGGGGGAAAGTCGATGAGTACACTGACTACTGGGACCATTTCATTGTACTCTGGCGCACCTGAAGACCAAAAAAGGTACTGCACCTTAGCCCGGGTACCTCACCCCCTGGTACCTCGAGGAGAACTTAGAAAAATTTCGACAAATTTTTGGTGAGCTCCAGGGAGAGAGGCTGATTTTTCGCTTTTTGAGGCCGACCGCCGAACCGGCGCGGGGCGGACTCACAAGCACCGCAGAGCCGTGGGCACTTAGTCGTTTTTTCAGAGAGGCGACACTTAGTCGTTTTTTCAGAGGCGACACTTAGTCGTTTTTTCGAAAGTTGACACTTAGCCGTTTTTTCGAAAGTCGACACTTAGCCGTTTTTTTGGAAAGTTGACACTTAGTCGTTTTTTCGAAAGTTGACACTTAGTCGTTTTTTCGCCACAATTGGCTCTGAGCTCCAGGGGGAGAGCCTGGTTTTGCCTTATTTCAGGCCGGCTGGGGAACCGGCGCGGGTCGGATGCACGAGCCCGGCAGAGCCGTGGGCACTTAGAAAATTTTCGCCGATTAAGCTGGGACCTCCAGGCGGAGACCGGCATTCCTCGTCCTCGGGGTTCGACCCAGGAACCGGCGCTGGGCAGACGCCGTAGCCACGCAGAGCCGTGGGCACTTAGAAAATATTCGCCAAGTTGGCTCTGAGCTCCAGGCGGAGAGGCTGGTTTTGCCTTATTTCAGGCCGGCTGGGGAACCGGCGCGGGTCGGATGCACGAGCCCGCAGAGCCGTGGGCACTTTGCCATTTTCTCAGAGTCGACACTTAGTCGTTTTTTCAGAGAGGCGACACTCTGTCGTTTTTTCGAAAGTTGACACTTTGCCGTTTTTTCAGAGAGGCGACACTTAGCCGTTTTTTCGAAAGTTGACACTTAGCCGTTTTTTCGAAAGTCGACACTTAGCCGTTTTTTCAGAGATGTGACACTTAGAAACTTTTTGCCAAGTTGGCTGTGAGCTCCAGGAGGAGACCGTCATTTTTCGTCATTCGAGGCCGACTGCGGAACCGGCGCTGGGCGGACGCCAAAGCTCGGCAGGGCCGTGGGCACTTAGAAACTTTTTGCCAAGTTGGCTGTGAGCTCCAGGAGGAGACCGTCATTTTTCGTCATTCGAGGCCGACTGCGGAACCGGCGCTGGGCGGACGCCAAAGCTCGGCAGGGCCGTGGGCACTTAGAAACTTTTTGCCAAGTTGGCTGTGAGCTCCAGGAGGAGACCGTCATTTTTCGTCATTCGAGGCCGACTGCGGAACCGGCGCTGAGCGGACGCCAAAGCTCGGCAGGGCCGTGGGCACTTAGAAACTTTTTGCCAAGTTGGCTGTGAGCTCCAGGAGGAGACCGTTATTTTTCGTCATTCGAGGCCGACTGCGGAACCGGCGCTGAGCGGACGCCAAAGCTCGGCATGGCCGTGGGCACTTAGAAACTTTTTGCCAAGTTGGCTGTGAGCTCCAGGAGGAGACCGTTATTTTTCGTCATTCGAGGCCGACTGCGGAACCGGCGCTGGGCGGACGCCAAAGCTCGGCAGGGCCGTGGGCACTTAGAAACTTTTTGCCAAGTTGGCTGTGAGCTCCAGGAGGAGACCGTTATTTTTCGTCATTCGAGGCCGACTGCGGAACCGGCGCTGAGCGGACGCCAAAGCTCGGCAGGGCCGTGGGCACTTAGAAACTTTTTGCCAAGTTGGCTGTGAGCTCCAGGAGGAGACCGTTATTTTTCGTCATTCGAGGCCGACTGCGGAACCGGCGCTGGGCGGACGCCAAAGCTCGGCAGGGCCGTGGGCACTTAGAAACTTTTTGCCAAGTTGGCTGTGAGCTCCAGGAGGAGACCGTTATTTTTCGTCATTCGAGGCCGACTGCGGAACCGGCGCTGGGCGGACGCCAAAGCTCGGCAGGGCCGTGGGCACTTAGAAACCTTTTGCCAAGTTGGCTGTGAGCTCCAGGAGGAGACCGTTATTTTTCGTCATTGGAGGCCGACTGCGGAACCGGCGCTGGGCGGACGCCAAAGCTCGGCAGGGCCGTGGGCACTTAGAAACTTTTTGCCAAGTTGGCTGTGAGCTCCAGGAGGAGACCGTTATTTTTCGTCATTCTAGGCCGGCTGCAGAACCGGCGCGGGTCGGATGCACGAGCCCGCAGAGCCGTGGGCACTTTGCCACTTTTTCGCCACAATTGGCTGTGAGCTCCAGGAGGAGACCGTTATTTTTCGTCATTCTAGGCCGGTTGCAGAACCGGCGCGGCTCGGATGCACGAGCCCGCAGAGCCGTGGGCACTTAGAAAATTTTCAGAGAGGCGACACTTTGCCATTTTTTCAGAGAGGTGACACTTAGTCGTTTTTTCGAAAGTTGACACTTAGCCGTTTTTTCGAAAGTTGACACTTAGTCGTTTTTTCGAAAGTTGACACTTAGTCGTTTTTTCGCCAAAGTGCCCACCTCCAGCGCGTGCCACGGCGCTTTCCAGGTCTTCTATCCGACCTTGTGCTGTCGAGGACGGCGTGTCCGACGCCGTGGGGAGACCAGCACCATCTCCTCCATACTCGTAAACGAGGTGCTTTGGAAAACGGGGGGAAAGTCGATGAGTACACTGACTACTGGGACCATTTCATTGTACTCTGGCGCACCTGAAGACCAAAAAAGGTACTGCACCTTAGCCCGGGTACCTCACCCCCTGGTACCTCGAGGAGAACTTAGAAAAATTTCGACAAATTTTTGGTGAGCTCCAGGGAGAGAGGCTGATTTTTTGCTTTTTGAGGCCGACCGCCGAACCGGCGCGGGGCGGACTCACAAGCCCCGCAGAGCCGTGGGCACTTAGTCGTTTTTTCGAAAGTTGACACTTAGCCGTTTTTTCGAAAGTTGACACTTAGCCGTTTTTTCGAAAGTCGACACTTAGCCGTTTTTTCGAAAGTTGACACTTAGTCGTTTTTTCGCCGATTTTGCTGGGACCTCCAGGCGAGGACCGGCGTTTTTCGTCTTCCGGGTCCGACCCGGGAACCAGCGCCGAGCGGACACATTCGCTCGCTAGTGCCGTTGGCACTTAGAAAATTTTTCGTTTGTCATGAGCTCCGGGCGGAGACCGGCGTTTTTCGTCTTCCGGGTTCGACCCGGGAACCAGCGCCGAGCGGACACATTCGCTCGCTAGTGCCGTTGGCACTTAGAAAATTTTTCGTTTGTCATGAGCTCCGGGCGGAGACCGGCGTTTTTCGTCTTCCGGGTTCGACCCGGGAACCAGCGCCGAGCGGACACATTCGCTCGCTAGTGCCGTTGGCACTTAGAAAATTTTTCGTTTGTCATGAGCTCCGGGCGGAGACCGGCGTTTTTCGTCTTCCGGGTTCGACCCGGGAACCAGCGCCGAGCGGACACATTCGCTCGCTAGTGCCGTTGGCACTTAGAAAATTTTTCGTTTGTCATGAGCTCCGGGCGGAGACCGGCGTTTTTCGTCTTCCGGGTTCGACCCGGGAACCAGCGCCGAGCGGACACATTCGCTCGCTAGTGCCGTTGGCACTTAGAAAATTTTTCGTTTGTCATGAGCTCCGGGCGGAGAGCGGCGTTTTTCGTCTTCCGGGTTCGACCCGGGAACCAGCGCCGAGCGGACACATTCGCTCGCTAGTGCCGTTGGCACTTAGAAAATTTTTCGTTTGTCATGAGCTCCGGGCGGAGAGCGGCGTTTTTCGTCTTCCGGGTTCGACCCGGGAACCAGCGCCGAGCGGACACATTCGCTCGCTAGTGCCGTTGGCACTTAGAAAATTTTTCGTTTGTCATGAGCTCCGGGCGGAGAGCGGCGTTTTTCGTCTTCCGGGTTCGACCCGGGAACCAGCGCCGAGCGGACACATTCGCTCGCTAGTGCCGTTGGCACTTAGAAAATTTTTCATTTGTCATGAGCTCCGGGCGGAGAGCGGCGTTTTTCGTCTTCCGGGTTCGACCCGGGAACCAGCGCCGAGCGGACACATTCGCTCGCTAGTGCCGTTGGCACTTAGAAAATTTTTCGTTTGTCATGAGCTCCGGGCGGAGAGCGGCGTTTTTCGTCTTCCGGGTTCGACCCGGGAACCAGCGCCGAGCGGACACATTCGCTCGCTAGTGCCGTTGGCACTTAGAAAATTTTTCGTTTGTCATGAGCTCCGGGCGGAGACCGGCGTTTTTCGTCTTCCGGGTTCGACCCGGGAACCAGCGCCGAGCGGACACATTCGCTCGCTAGTGCCGTTGGCACTTAGAAAATTTTTCGTTTGTCATGAGCTCCGGGCGGAGACCGGCGTTTTTTGTCTTCCGGGTTCGACCCGGGAACCAGCGCCGAGCGGACACATTCGCTCGCTAGTGCCGTTGGCACTTAGAAAATTTTTCGTTTGTCATGAGCTCCGGGCGGAGACCGGCATTTTTCGTCATTCGAGGCCGACGGGGGAACCAGCCGGAGCGGACACGTTTGCTCGGAAGAGCCGTTGGCACTTAGAAAAAATTCCGTGTCTCGTGAGCTCCAGGGGGGACAGGCTGGTTTTATTCATCCGTAGCCGACATGGGAACCAGCGCGGAGCGGATTGGTGTTGCGCTGCCATATACCTCATCTCTCTCAGGAGTCCCCCCCTTATACGTGCCGATGGTGTTTTGGAAAACGGGGGGTAACTGGATGAGTACACTGACTAGGGGGACCAGTACACTAGCGAGTGGGACCAGTACACTGACTAGTGGGACCAACACACTATGAGCGCCTGGTACCTAAAATGGAAGTATAGAGGTCGAATTTCGGGCAAGATCACGCCGGGTTAGGCTTCCAGGACCTCGGCTAAGCAATTTTAACGGGTCGCCCGGTTCTTTTTTGATCCAGCCCGGTTCTTTTTTTATCCAGCCTGGTTCTTTTTACACTTCCAGCTGGAGCTCGGGAGCGGCTTTTTGCACAAGATCACGCCGTGTTAGGCTTCCAGGACCTCGGCTAAGCAATTTTAACGGGTCGCCCGGTTCTTTTTTGATCCAGCCCGGTTCTTTTTTTTATCCAGCCTGGTTCTTTTTACACTTCCAGCTGGAGCTCGGGAGCGGCTTTTTGCACAAGATCACGCCGTGTTAGGCTTCCAGGACCTCGGCTAAGCAATTTTAACGGGTCGCCCGGTTCTTTTTTGATCCAGCCCGGTTCTTTTTTTTATCCAGCCCGGTTCTTTTTACACTTCCAGCTGGAGCTCGGGAGCGGCTTTTTGCACAAGATCACGCCGGGTTAGGCTTCCAGGACCTCGGCTAAGCAATTTTAACGGGTCCCCCGGTTCTTTTTTGATCCAGCCCGGTTCTTTTTTTATCCAGCCCGGTTCTTTTTACACTTCCAGCTGGAGCTCGGGAGCGGCTTTTTGCACAAGATCACGCCGGGTTAGGCTTCCAGGACCTCGGCTAAGCAATTTTAACGGGTCCCCCGGTTCTTTTTTGATCCAGCCCGGTTCTTTTTTTATCCAGCCCGGTTCTTTTTACACTTCCAGCTGGAGCTCGGGAGCGGCTTTTTGCACAAGATCACGCCGTGTTAGGCTTCCAGGACCTCGGCTAAGCAATTTTAACGGGTCGCCCGGTTCTTTTTTTTATCCAGCCCGGTTCTTTTTTTATCCAGCCCGGTTCTTTTTACACTTCCAGCTGGAGCTCGGGAGCGGCTTTTTGCACAAGATCACGCCGTGTTAGGCTTCCAGGACCTCGGCTAAGCAATTTTAACGGGTCGCCCGGTTCTTTTTTGATCCAGCCCGGTTCTTTTTTTTATCCAGCCTGGTTCTTTTTACACTTCCAGCTGGAGCTCGGGAGCGGCTTTTTGCACAAGATCACGCCGTGTTAGGCTTCCAGGACCTCGGCTAAGCAATTTTAACGGGTCGCCCGGTTCTTTTTTGATCCAGCCCGGTTCTTTTTTTTATCCAGCCCGGTTCTTTTTACACTTCCAGCTGGAGCTCGGGAGCGGCTTTTTGCACAAGATCACGCCGTGTTAGGCTTCCAGGACCTCGGCTAAGCAATTTTAACGGGTCGCCCGGTTCTTTTTTGATCCAGCCCGGTTCTTTTTTTTATCCAGCCTGGTTCTTTTTACACTTCCAGCTGGAGCTCGGGAGCGGCTTTTTGCACAAGAACACGCCGTGTTAGGCTTCCAGGACCTCGGCTAAGCAATTTTAACGGGTCGCCCGGTTCTTTTTTGATCCAGCCCGGTTCTTTTTTTTATCCAGCCTGGTTCTTTTTACACTTCCAGCTGGAGCTCGGGAGCGGCTTTTTGCACAAGATCACGCCGTGTTAGGCTTCCAGGACCTCGGCTAAGCAATTTTAACGGGTCGCCCGGTTCTTTTTTGATCCAGCCCGGTTCTTTTTTTTATCCAGCCTGGTTCTTTTTACACTTCCAGCTGGAGCTCGGGAGCGGCTTTTTGCACAAGAACACGCCGTGTTAGGCTTCCAGGACCTCGGCTAAGCAATTTTAACGGGTCGCCCGGTTCTTTTTTTGATCCAGCCCGGTTCTTTTTTTTATCCAGCCCGGTTCTTTTTACACTTCCAGCTGGAGCTCGGGAGCGGCTTTTTGCACAAGATCACGCCGTGTTAGGCTTCCAGGACCTCGGCTCAGCAATTTTAACGGGTCGCCCGGTTCTTTTTTGATCCAGCCCGGTTCTTTTTTTTATCCAGCCTGGTTCTTTTTACACTTCCAGCTGGAGCTCGGGAGCGGCTTTTTGCACAAGATCACGCCGGGTTAGGCTTCCAGGACCTCGGCTAAGCAATTTTAACGGGTCGCCCGGTTCTTTTTTGATCCAGCCCGGTTCTTTTTTTTATCCAGCCTGGTTCTTTTTACACTTCCAGCTGGAGCTCGGGAGCGGCTATTTGCACAAGATCACGCCGTGTTAGGCTTCCAGGACCTCGGCTAAGCAATTTTAACGGGTCGCCCGGTTCTTTTTTTGATCCAGCCCGGTTCTTTTTTTATCCAGCCCGGTTCTTTTTACACTTCCAGCTGGAGCTCGGGAGCGGCTTTTTGCACAAGATCACGCCGGGTTAGGCTTCCAGGACCTCGGCTAAGCAATTTTAACGGGTCGCCCGGTTCTTTTTTTTTATCCAGCCCGGTTCTTTTTTGATCCAGCCCGGTTCTTTTTACACTTCCAGCTGGAGCTCGGGAGCGGCTTTTTGCACAAGATCACGCCGTGTTAGGCTTCCAGGACCTCGGCTAAGCAATTTTAACGGGTCGCCCGGTTCTTTTTTTTATCCAGCCCGGTTCTTTTTTTATCCAGCCCGGTTCTTTTTACACTTCCAGCTGGAGCTCGGGAGCGGCTTTTTGCACAAGATCACGCCGGGTTAGGCTTCCAGGACCTCGGCTAAGCAATTTTAACGGGCCGCCCGGTTCTTTTTTTTATCCAGCCCGGTTCTTTTTTGATCCAGCCCGGTTCTTTTTACACTTCCAGCTGGAGCTCGGGAGCGGCTTTTTGCACAAGATCACGCCGTGTTAGGCTTCCAGGACCTCGGCTAAGCAATTTTAACGGGCCGCCCGGTTCTTTTTTGATCCAGCCCGGTTCTTTTTTTATCCAGCCCGGTTCTTTTTACACTTCCAGCTGGAGCTCGGGAGCGGCTTTTTGCACAAGATCACGCCGTGTTAGGCTTCCAGGACCTCGGCTAAGCAATTTTAACGGGTCGCCCGGTTCTTTTTTGATCCAGCCCGGTTCTTTTTTTTATCCAGCCTGGTTCTTTTTACACTTCCAGCTGGAGCTCGGGAGCGGCTTTTTGCACAAGAACACGCCGTGTTAGGCTTCCAGGACCTCGGCTAAGCAATTTTAACGGGTCGCCCGGTTCTTTTTTGATCCAGCCCGGTTCTTTTTCCACTTCCAGCTGGAGCTCAGCAGCGGCTTTTTGCACAAGATCACGCCGGGTTAGGCTTCCAGGACCTCGGCTAAGCACTTCTAACGGGTCGCCCGGTTCTTTTTTTGAACCAGCCCGGTTCTTTTTACACTTCCAGCTGGAGCTCAGCAGCGGCTTTTTGCACAAGATCACGCCGGGTTAGGGTTCCAGGACCTCGGCTAAGCAATTTTAACGGGCCGCCCGGTTCTTTTTTTGATCCAGCCCGGTTCTTTTTACACTTCCAGCTGGAGCTCAGCAGCGGCTTTTTGCACAAGATCACGCCGGGTTAGGCTTCCAGGACCTCGGCTAAGCACTTCTAACGGGCCCTGGTCCACCCCTGCCAGCGCATTTCAAAACTTGGCATTAATTTCGACCTAAGAGACGAAGTCTGATTTTTTTCTACCACTTGGGCGGCCTTTTTGCACCCAGAACACCCGCACCGGCACCATAAATTCGAAGGGTGCCGAGTGCGTCGGCGCAGATTCTGCGACGGAGTGACACTTCCCTCTTGTGGACATTCGGCGGTAGGTGAAATGCGCACTCGGTCTTCTCTTTTCTTTTCCTTCCAGTGAAACTTTGGCAACATTCTGCGAGCTGCTGGCTTCCAGAACCTCGGCCAAGCAGGTGGAGGATTTTTTTCCACTTCCAGCTGGAGGTGAGGAGGGACTTTTTGGGCAAGATCACGCCGACTTAGCAAGCAAGGTGGAAGTGCCAGCATGCAGTGGCTGGAAGTGTGGATGTGGAGCTCCAGCACCCTCCCTGCCTATGGAAGTGTGGAGCTCCAGCACCCTCCCTGCCTATGGAAGTGTGGAGCTCCAGCACCCTCCCTGCCTATGGAAGTGTGGAGCTCCAGCACCCTCCCTGCCTATGGAAGTGTGGAGCTCCAGCACCCTCCCTGCCTATGGAAGTGTGGAGCTCCAGCACCCTCCCTGCCTATGGAAGTGTCGAGCTCCAGCACCCTCCCTGCCTATGGAAGTGTGGAGCTCCAGCACCCTCCCTGCCTATGGAAGTGTGGAGCTCCAGCACCCTCCCTGCCTATGGAAGTGTGGAGCTCCAGCACCCTCCCTGCCTATGGAAGTGTGGAGCTCCAGCACCCTCCCTGCCTATGGAAGTGTGGAGCTCCAGCACCCTCCCTGCCTATGGAAGTGTGGAGCTCCAGCACCCTCCCTGCCTATGGAAGTGTGGAGCTCCAGCACCCTCCCTGCCTATGGAAGTGTGGAGCTCCAGCACCCTCCCTGCCTATGGAAGTGTGGAGCTCCAGCACCCTCCCTGCCTATGGAAGTGTGGAGCTCCAGCACCCTCCCTGCCTATGGAAGTGTGGAGCTCCAGCACCCTCCCTGCCTATGGAAGTGTGGAGCTCCAGCACCCTCCCTGCCTATGGAAGTGTGGAGCTCCAGCACCCTCCCTGCCTATGGAAGTGTGGAGCTCCAGCACCCTCCCTGCCTATGGAAGTGTGGAGCTCCAGCACCCTCCCTGCCTATGGAAGTGTGGAGCTCCAGCACCCTCCCTGCCTATGGAAGTGTGGAGCTCCAGCACCCTCCCTGCCTATGGAAGTGTGGAGCTCCAGCACCCTCCCTGCCTATGGAAGTGTGGAGCTCCAGCACCCTCCCTGCCTATGGAAGTGTGGAGCTCCAGCACCCTCCCTGCCTATGGAAGTGTGGAGCTCCAGCACCCTCCCTGCCTATGGAAGTGTGGAGCTCCAGCACCCTCCCTGCCTATGGAAGTGTGGAGCTCCAGCACCCTCCCTGCCTATGGAAGTGTGGAGCTCCAGCACCCTCCCTGCCTATGGAAGTGTGGAGCTCCAGCACCCTCCCTGCCTATGGAAGTGTGGAGCTCCAGCACCCTCCCTGCCTATGGAAGTGTGGAGCTCCAGCACCCTCCCTGCCTATGGAAGTGTGGAGCTCCAGCACCCTCCCTGCCTATGGAAGTGTGGAGCTCCAGCACCCTCCCTGCCTATGGAAGTGTGGAGCTCCAGCACCCTCCCTGCCTATGGAAGTGTGGAGCTCCAGCACCCTCCCTGCCTATGGAAGTGTGGAGCTCCAGCACCCTCCCTGCCTATGGAAGTGTGGAGCTCCAGCACCCTCCCTGCCTATGGAAGTGTGGAGCTCCAGCACCCTCCGTGCCTAGGGAAGTGTGGAGCTCCAGCACCCTCCGTGCCTATGGAAGAGCCACCTCCGCGGGCATGCTGCTCAACCACGCCGGCCCAGAGTTCCAGCCGCTCGGCTACACTCTCTCACAAGCCCCGCCTGGAGCTCCCCAGCCCGCCCCTGGTACCTCAACTACCGAGGCCAGCCGCTCGACCAGGCCGGCCCAGAGTTCCAGCCGCTCGGATAAGCTCTGTCACTCTCCCGCTAAGCAGCCACCGGTAACGGGGAAATGTCGCCGCCTTGTGGACACGCCGTTGTAAATGAATGGGCTTTCGCACTTAGTGCAATTTTCGCCAGCTCCGTGGCTGCAAGTATGGAGCTATGGAGCTATGGAGCCACCAGACAGGCTGGAGCTCTGGAGCTATGGAAGTATGGAGCTCTGGAGCTATGGAGCTATGGAGCTATGGAGCTCTGGGGCTATGGAGCTATGGAGCTATGGAGCTCTGGAGCTCTGGTGCTATGGAGCTCTGGAGCTCTGGTGCTATGGAGCTATGGAGCTATGGAGCTATGGAGCTATGGAGCTATGGAAGTCTGGAGCTATGGAAGTATGGAGCTATGGAAGTATGGAGCTATGGAGCTATGGAGCTATGGAGCTATGGAGCCACCAGCCAGCACCCTCCGTGGCTCAACCACGCCGGCCCAGAGTTCCAGCCGCTCGGCTTCACTCTCTCACAAGCCCCGCCTGGAGCTCCCCAGCCCGCCCCTGGTACCTCAACTACCGAGGCCAGCCGCTCGACCAGGCCGGCCCAGAGTTCCAGCCGCTCGGCTTCACTCTCTCACAAGACCCGCCTGGAGCTCCCCGGCCCACCCCTGGTACCTCAACTACCGAGGCCAGCCGTTCGACCACGCCGGCGCAGAGTTCCAGCCGCTCGGATAAGCTCTGTCACTCTCCTGCCGCGCAGCCACCGGTAACGGGGAAATGTCGCCGCCTTGTGGACACGCCCTTGTAAATGAATGGGCTTTCGCACTTAGTGCAATTTTCGCCAACTCTCTGACTGGAGCTATGGAAGTATGGAGCTATGGAGCCACCAGCCACCCAGGCTGGAGCTATGGAGCTCTGGTGCTATGGAGCTCTGGTGCTATGGAGCTATGGAGCTCTGGAGCTCTGGTGCTATGGAGCTATGGAGCTCTGGAAGTATGGAGCTATGGAGCTCTGGAGGTATGGAGCTATGGAGCCCTGGAGCCCTGGAGCTATGGAGCCCTGGAGCTATGGAGCCCTGGAGCCCTGGAGCTATGGAGCCCTGGAGCTATGGAGCTATGGAGCTCTGGTGCTATGGAGCTATGGAGCTCTGGTGCTATGGAGCTATGGAGCTCTGGTGCTATGGAGCTATGGAGCTCTGGTGCTATGGAGCTATGGAGCTCTGGTGCTATGGAGCTATGGAGCTGGTGCTATGGAGCTATGGAGCTCTGGTGCTATGGAGCTATGGAGCTCTGGTGCTATGGAGCTCTGGTGCTATGGAGCTATGGAGCTCTGGTGCTATGGAGCTATGGAGCTCTGGTGCTATGGAGCTATGGAGCTCTGGTGCTATGGAGCTCTGGTGCTATGGAGCTATGGAGCTCTGGTGCTATGGAGCTCTGGAGCTCTGGAGGTATGGAGCTATGGAGGTATGGAGCCACCAGCCAGCACCCTCCGTGGCTGGATCAATGGAAGTGTTTAGGTACCAGGCGGCCAAAGTGCCGAGGCCTCACGCTCGACCACGCCGGCGCAGAGTTCCAGCCGCTCGGATGAGCTCTGTCACTCTCCCGCCGCGCAGCCACCGGTAACGGGGAAATGTCGCCGCCTTGTGGACACGCCGTTGTAAATGAATGGGCTTTCGCACTTAGTGCAATTTTCGCCAACTCTCTGACTTAGAGCTATGGAAGTATGGAGCTATGGAGCCACCAGCCACCCAGGCTGGAGCTATGGAGCTCTGGAGCTCTGGTGCTATGGAGCTCTGGAGGTATGGAGCTATGGAGCTATGGAGCTATGGAGCCCTGGAGCTCTGGAGGTATGGAGCTATGGTGCTATGGAGCTCTGAAGCCATGGAGCTCTGGTGCTATGGAGCTCTGGAGGTATGGAGCTCTGGAGGTATGGAGCTATGGAGCCCTGGAGCCCTGGAGCTATGGAGCCCTGGAGCTATGGAGCCCTGGAGCCCTGGAGCTATGGAGCCCTGGAGCTATGGAGCCCTGGAGCCCTGGAGCTATGGAGCCCTGGAGCTATGGAGCTATGGAGCCCTGGAGCTATGGAGCTATGGAGCTCTGGTGCTATGGAGCTATGGAGCTCTGGTGCTATGGAGCTATGGAGCTCTGGTGCTATGGAGCTATGGAGCTCTGGTGCTATGGAGGTATGGAGCTCTGGTGCTATGGAAGTATGGAGCTATGGAGCTATGGAAGTATGGAGCTATGGAGCTATGGAGCTCTGGTGCTATGGAGGTATGGAGCTCTGGTGCTATGGAAGTATGGAGCTATGGAGCTATGGAAGTATGGAGCTATGGAGCTATGGAGCTCTGGTGCTATGGAGCTATGGAGCTCTGGTGCTATGGAGCTATGGAGCTCTGGTGCTATGGAGCTATGGAGCTCTGGTGCTATGGAGCTATGGAGCTATGGAGCTCTGGTGCTATGGAGCTATGGAGCTCTGGTGCTATGGAGCTATGGAGCTCTGGTGCTATGGAGCTATGGAGCTCTGGTGCTATGGAGCTCTGGTGCTATGGAGCTATGGAGCTCTGGTGCTATGGAGCTCTGGAGCTCTGGAGGTATGGAGCTATGGAGCTATGGAGCCACCAGCCAGCACCCTCCGTGGCTGGATCAATGGAAGTGTTTTAGGTACCAGGCAGCCAAAGGGCCGAGGCCTCACGCTCGACCACGCCGGCGCAGAGTTCCAGCCGCTCGGATAAGCTCTGTCACTCACCCGCCGCGCAGCCACCGGTAACGGGGAAATGTCGCCGCCTTGTGGACACGCCGTTGTAAATGAATGGGCTTTCGCACTTAGTGCAATTTTAGCACACTCTCTGACTGGAGCTATGGAAGTATGGAGCTATGGAGCCACCAGCCACCCAGGCTGGAGCTATGGAGCTATGGAGCTCTGGTGCTATGGAGCTATGGAGCTCTGGTGCTATGGAGCTATGGAGCTCTGGTGCTATGGAGCTATGGAGCTCTGGTGCTATGGAGCTATGGAGCTCTGGTGCTATGGAGCTATGGAGCTCTGGTGCTATGGAGCTATGGAGCTCTGGTGCTATGGAGCTATGGAGCTCTGGTGCTATGGAGCTATGGAGCTCTGGTGCTATGGAGCTATGGAGCTCTGGTGCTATGGAGCTATGGAGCTCTGGTGCTATGGAGCTATGGAGCTATGGAGCTCTGGTGCTATGGAGCTATGGAGCTCTGGTGCTATGGAGCTATGGAGCTCTGGTGCTATGGAGCTATGGAGCTCTGGTGCTATGGAGCTCTGGTGCTATGGAGCTATGGAGCTCTGGTGCTATGGAGCTCTGGAGCTCTGGAGGTATGGAGCTATGGAGCTATGGAGCCACCAGCCAGCACCCTCCGTGGCTGGATCAATGGAAGTGTTTTAGGTACCAGGCAGCCAAAGGGCCGAGGCCTCACGCTCGACCACGCCGGCGCAGAGTTCCAGCCGCTCGGATAAGCTCTGTCACTCACCCGCCGCGCAGCCACCGGTAACGGGGAAATGTCGCCGCCTTGTGGACACGCCGTTGTAAATGAATGGGCTTTCGCACTTAGTGCAATTTTAGCACACTCTCTGACTGGAGCTATGGAAGTATGGAGCTATGGAGCCACCAGCCACCCAGGCTGGAGCTATGGAGCTATGGAGCTCTGGTGCTATGGAGCTATGGAGCTCTGGTGCTATGGAGCTATGGAGCTCTGGTGCTATGGAGCTATGGAGCTCTGGTGCTATGGAGCTATGGAGCTCTGGTGCTATGGAGCTATGGAGCTCTGGTGCTATGGAGCTATGGAGCTCTGGTGCTATGGAGCTATGGAGCTCTGGTGCTATGGAGCTATGGAGCTCTGGTGCTATGGAGCTATGGAGCTCTGGTGCTATGGAGCTATGGAGCTCTGGTGCTATGGAGCTATGGAGCTATGGAGCTCTGGTGCTATGGAGCTATGGAGCTCTGGTGCTATGGAGCTATGGAGCTCTGGTGCTATGGAGCTATGGAGCTCTGGTGCTATGGAGCTCTGGTGCTATGGAGCTATGGAGCTCTGGTGCTATGGAGCTCTGGAGCTCTGGAGGTATGGAGCTATGGAGCTATGGAGCCACCAGCCAGCACCCTCCGTGGCTGGATCAATGGAAGTGTTTTAGGTACCAGGCAGCCAAAGGGCCGAGGCCTCACGCTCGACCACGCCGGCGCAGAGTTCCAGCCGCTCGGATAAGCTCTGTCACTCACCCGCCGCGCAGCCACCGGTAACGGGGAAATGTCGCCGCCTTGTGGACACGCCGTTGTAAATGAATGGGCTTTCGCACTTAGTGCAATTTTAGCACACTCTCTGACTGGAGCTATGGAAGTATGGAGCTATGGAGCCACCAGCCACCCAGGCTGGAGCTATGGAGCTATGGAGCTCTGGTGCTATGGAGCTATGGAGCTCTGGTGCTATGGAGCTATGGAGCTCTGGTGCTATGGAGCTATGGAGCTCTGGTGCTATGGAGCTATGGAGCTCTGGTGCTATGGAGCTATGGAGCTCTGGTGCTATGGAGCTATGGAGCTCTGGTGCTATGGAGCTATGGAGCTCTGGTGCTATGGAGCTATGGAGCTCTGGTGCTATGGAGCTATGGAGCTCTGGTGCTATGGAGCTATGGAGCTCTGGTGCTATGGAGCTATGGAGCTCTGGTGCTATGGAGCTATGGAGCTATGGAGCCACCAGCCAGCACCCTCCGTGGCTGGATCAATGGAAGTGTTTTAGGTACCAGGCAGCCAAAGGGCCGGGGCCTCACGCTCGACCACGCCGGCGCAGAGTTCCAGCCGCTCGGATAAGCTCTGTCACTCACCCGCCACGCAGCCACCGGTAACGGGGAAATGTCGCCGCCTGGCGGACACGCCGTTGTAAATGAATGGGCTTTCGCACTTAGTGCAATTTTCGCCAACTCTCTGACTGGAGCTATGGAAGTATGGAGCTATGGAGCCACCAGCCACCCAGGCTGGAGCTATGGAGCTCTGGAGGTATGGAGCTATGGAGCCCTGGAGCTATGGAGCTATGGAGCCCTGGAGCTATGGAGCCCTGGAGCTATGGAGCTATGGAGCTCTGGTGCTATGGAGCTATGGAGCTCTGGTGCTATGGAGCTATGGAGCTCTGGTGCTATGGAGCTATGGAGCTCTGGTGCTATGGAGCTATGGAGCTCTGGTGCTATGGAGCTATGGAGCTATGGAGCCACCAGCCAGCACCCTCCGTGGCTGGATCAATGGAAGTGTTTTAGGTACCAGGCAGCCAA
>NW_028232053.1:202500-220000 GCF_054491065.1 Syngnathus leptorhynchus
GAGCCGGCCGGGCCTCACGCTCCCTCCTTGGATGGACAACATTCGTAGTTGACACTTTGTGTCATTTTATCCGAGCAGACGGGCGCCGCGAGGCGGACCGTCCGGGGCGACTCTCGGCCTGTGTTTTCGGAGCCGGCCGGGCATCACGCTCCCTCCTTGGATGGACAACATTCGTAGTTGACACTTTGTGTCATTTTATCCGAGCGGGCGGGCGCCTCGAGAGGCGGACCGTCCGGGGCGACTCTCGGCCTGTGTTTTCGGAGCCGGCCGGGCCTCACGCTCCCTCCTTGGATGGACAACATTCGTAGTTGACACTTTGTGTCATTTTATCCGAGCGGGCGGGCGCCGCGAGGCGGACCGTCCGGGGCGACTCTCGGCCTGTGTTTAAGGAGCCGGCCGGGCATCACGCTCCTTCCTTGGATGGACAACATTCGCAGTTGACACTTTGTGTCATTTTATCCGAGCAGACGGGCGCCGCGAGGCGGACCGTCCGGGGCGACTCTCGGCCTGTGTTTTCGGAGCCGGCCGGGCATCACGCTCCCTCCTTGGATGGACAACATTCGTAGTTGACACTTTGTGTCATTTTATCCGAGCGGGCGGGCGCCTCGAGAGGCGGACCGTCCGGGGCGACTCTCGGCCTGTGTTTTCGGAGCCGGCCGGGCCTCACGCTCCCTCCTTGGATGGACAACATTCGTAGTTGACACTTTGTGTCATTTTATCCGAGCGGGCGGGCGCCGCGAGGCGGACCGTCCGGGGCGACTCTCGGCCTGTGTTTAAGGAGCCGGCCGGGCATCACGCTCCTTCCTTGGATGGACAACATTCGCAGTTGACACTTTGTGTCATTTTATCCGAGCAGACGGGCGCCGCGAGGCGGACCGTCCGGGGCGACTCTCGGCCTGTGTTTTCGGAGCCGGCCGGGCATCACGCTCCCTCCTTGGATGGACAACATTCGTAGTTGACACTTTGTGTCATTTTATCCGAGCAGACGGGCGCCGCGAGGCGACCGTCCGGGGCGACTCTCGGCCTGTGTTTAAGGAGCCGGCCGGGCATCACGCTCCTTCCTTGGATGGACAACATTCGTAGTTGACACTTTGTGTCATTTTATCCGAGCGGGCGGGCGCCGCGAGGCGGACCGTCCGGGGCGACTCTCGGCCTGTGTTTAAGGAGCCGGCCGGGCATCACGCTCCTTCCTTGGATGGACAACATTCGCAGTTGACACTTTGTGTCATTTTATCCGAGCAGACGGGCGCCGCGAGGCGGACCGTCCGGGGCGACTCTCGGCCTGTGTTTTCGGAGCCGGCCGGGCATCACGCTCCCTCCTTGGATGGACAACATTCGTAGTTGACACTTTGTGTCATTTTATCCGAGCAGACGGGCGCCGCGAGGCGGACCGTCCGGGGCGACTCTCGGCCTGTGTTTAAGGAGCCGGCCGGGCATCACGCTCCTTCCTTGGATGGACAACATTCGCAGTTGACACTTTGTGTCATTTTGTTCGGCCTGTGTTTAAGGAGGCGGCCGTCCTCCACTCGGTCCGTGTTTAAGGAGCGACACTCGCGCTCCGGTTCGGCCTGTATTTAGGGAGGCGGCCGTCCTCCGCTTGGTCTGTGTTAAGGGCGACACTCTGTCCATGTTTGAGGAGCCTGGCCCTGACGCTCCTCTCCGGCCTGTGTTTAAGGAGGCGGCCGTCCTCCCCTTGGTCCGTGTTAAGGGCGACACTCGGTCCATGTTTGAGGAGCCTGGCCCTGACGCTCCTCTCCGGCCTGTGTTTAAGGAGGCGGCCGTCCTCCCCTTGGTCCGTGTTAAGGGCGACACTCGGTCCATGTTTGAGGAGCCTGGCCCTGACGCTCCTCTCCGGCCTGTGTTTAAGGAGGCGGCCGTCCTCCCCTTGGTCTGTGTTAAGGGCGACACTCGGTCCATGTTTGAGGAGCCTGGCCCTGACGCTCCTCTCCGGCCTGTGTTTAAGGAGGCGGCCGTCCTCCCCTTGGTCTGTGTTAAGGGCGACACTCGGTCCATGTTTGAGGAGCCTGGCCCTGACGCTCCTCTCCGGCCTGTGTTTAAGGAGGCGGCCGTCCTCCCCTTGGTCTGTGTTAAGGGCGACACTCGGTCCATGTTTGAGGAGCCTGGCCCTGACGCTCCTCTCCGGCCTGTGTTTAAGGAGGCGGCCGTCCTCCCCTTGGTCTGTGTTAAGGGCGACACTCGGTCCGTGTTTAAGGAGCGGCCCTCGCGCTCCGGTTCGGCCTGTATTTAGGGAGGCGGCCGTCCTCCGCTTGGTCTGTGTTAAGGGCGACACTCGGTCCGTGTTTAAGGAGCCGGCCCTGACGCTCCTCTTCGGCCTGTGTTTAAGGAGGCGGCCGTCCTCCACTTCCTTCCATGCACCACCACATTCGCAGTTGACACTTTGCCATTTTTTCAGAGAGGTGACACTTAGTCGTTTTTTCGAAAGTTGACACTTAGTCGTTTTTTCGAAAGTTGACACTTTGCCGTTTTTTCAGAGAGGCGACACTTAGTCGTTTTTTCGAAAGTTGACACTTAGCCGTTTTTTCGAAAGTTGACACTTAGCCGTTTTTTCGAAAGTTGACACTTAGCCGTTTTTTCGAAAGTTGACACTTAGTCACTTTTTCGCCACAGTGACACCTCCAGCGCGTGCCACGGCGCTTTTCAGGTCTTCTATCCGACCTTGTGCTGTCGAGGACGGCGTGTCCGACGCCGTGGGGAGACCAGCACCATCTCCTCCATACTCGTAAACGGGGTGCTTTGGAAAACGGGGGGAAAGTCGATGAGTACACTGACTACTGGGACCATTTCATTGTACTCTGGCGCACCTGAAGACCAAAAAAGGTACTGCACCTTAGCCCGGGTACCTCACCCCCTGGTACCTCGAGGAGAACTTAGAAAAATTTCGACAAATTTTTGGTGAGCTCCAGGGAGAGAGGCTGATTTTTCGCTTTTTGAGGCCGACCGCCGAACCGGCGCGGGGCGGACTCACAAGCACCGCAGAGCCGTGGGCACTTAGTCGTTTTTTCAGAGAGGCGACACTTAGTCGTTTTTTCAGAGGCGACACTTAGTCGTTTTTTCGAAAGTTGACACTTAGCCGTTTTTTCGAAAGTCGACACTTAGCCGTTTTTTTGGAAAGTTGACACTTAGTCGTTTTTTCGAAAGTTGACACTTAGTCGTTTTTTCGCCACAATTGGCTCTGAGCTCCAGGGGGAGAGCCTGGTTTTGCCTTATTTCAGGCCGGCTGGGGAACCGGCGCGGGTCGGATGCACGAGCCCGGCAGAGCCGTGGGCACTTAGAAAATTTTCGCCGATTAAGCTGGGACCTCCAGGCGGAGACCGGCATTCCTCGTCCTCGGGGTTCGACCCAGGAACCGGCGCTGGGCAGACGCCGTAGCCACGCAGAGCCGTGGGCACTTAGAAAATATTCGCCAAGTTGGCTCTGAGCTCCAGGCGGAGAGGCTGGTTTTGCCTTATTTCAGGCCGGCTGGGGAACCGGCGCGGGTCGGATGCACGAGCCCGCAGAGCCGTGGGCACTTTGCCATTTTCTCAGAGTCGACACTTAGTCGTTTTTTCAGAGAGGCGACACTCTGTCGTTTTTTCGAAAGTTGACACTTTGCCGTTTTTTCAGAGAGGCGACACTTAGCCGTTTTTTCGAAAGTTGACACTTAGCCGTTTTTTCGAAAGTCGACACTTAGCCGTTTTTTCAGAGATGTGACACTTAGAAACTTTTTGCCAAGTTGGCTGTGAGCTCCAGGAGGAGACCGTCATTTTTCGTCATTCGAGGCCGACTGCGGAACCGGCGCTGGGCGGACGCCAAAGCTCGGCAGGGCCGTGGGCACTTAGAAACTTTTTGCCAAGTTGGCTGTGAGCTCCAGGAGGAGACCGTCATTTTTCGTCATTCGAGGCCGACTGCGGAACCGGCGCTGGGCGGACGCCAAAGCTCGGCAGGGCCGTGGGCACTTAGAAACTTTTTGCCAAGTTGGCTGTGAGCTCCAGGAGGAGACCGTCATTTTTCGTCATTCGAGGCCGACTGCGGAACCGGCGCTGAGCGGACGCCAAAGCTCGGCAGGGCCGTGGGCACTTAGAAACTTTTTGCCAAGTTGGCTGTGAGCTCCAGGAGGAGACCGTTATTTTTCGTCATTCGAGGCCGACTGCGGAACCGGCGCTGAGCGGACGCCAAAGCTCGGCATGGCCGTGGGCACTTAGAAACTTTTTGCCAAGTTGGCTGTGAGCTCCAGGAGGAGACCGTTATTTTTCGTCATTCGAGGCCGACTGCGGAACCGGCGCTGGGCGGACGCCAAAGCTCGGCAGGGCCGTGGGCACTTAGAAACTTTTTGCCAAGTTGGCTGTGAGCTCCAGGAGGAGACCGTTATTTTTCGTCATTCGAGGCCGACTGCGGAACCGGCGCTGAGCGGACGCCAAAGCTCGGCAGGGCCGTGGGCACTTAGAAACTTTTTGCCAAGTTGGCTGTGAGCTCCAGGAGGAGACCGTTATTTTTCGTCATTCGAGGCCGACTGCGGAACCGGCGCTGGGCGGACGCCAAAGCTCGGCAGGGCCGTGGGCACTTAGAAACTTTTTGCCAAGTTGGCTGTGAGCTCCAGGAGGAGACCGTTATTTTTCGTCATTCGAGGCCGACTGCGGAACCGGCGCTGGGCGGACGCCAAAGCTCGGCAGGGCCGTGGGCACTTAGAAACTTTTTGCCAAGTTGGCTGTGAGCTCCAGGAGGAGACCGTTATTTTTCGTCATTGGAGGCCGACTGCGGAACCGGCGCTGGGCGGACGCCAAAGCTCGGCAGGGCCGTGGGCACTTAGAAACTTTTTGCCAAGTTGGCTGTGAGCTCCAGGAGGAGACCGTTATTTTTCGTCATTCTAGGCCGGCTGCAGAACCGGCGCGGGTCGGATGCACGAGCCCGCAGAGCCGTGGGCACTTTGCCACTTTTTCGCCACAATTGGCTGTGAGCTCCAGGAGGAGACCGTTATTTTTCGTCATTCTAGGCCGGTTGCAGAACCGGCGCGGCTCGGATGCACGAGCCCGCAGAGCCGTGGGCACTTAGAAAATTTTCAGAGAGGCGACACTTTGCCATTTTTTCAGAGAGGTGACACTTAGTCGTTTTTTCGAAAGTTGACACTTAGCCGTTTTTTCGAAAGTTGACACTTAGTCGTTTTTTCGAAAGTTGACACTTAGTCGTTTTTTCGCCAAAGTGCCCACCTCCAGCGCGTGCCACGGCGCTTTCCAGGTCTTCTATCCGACCTTGTGCTGTCGAGGACGGCGTGTCCGACGCCGTGGGGAGACCAGCACCATCTCCTCCATACTCGTAAACGAGGTGCTTTGGAAAACGGGGGGAAAGTCGATGAGTACACTGACTACTGGGACCATTTCATTGTACTCTGGCGCACCTGAAGACCAAAAAAGGTACTGCACCTTAGCCCGGGTACCTCACCCCCTGGTACCTCGAGGAGAACTTAGAAAAATTTCGACAAATTTTTGGTGAGCTCCAGGGAGAGAGGCTGATTTTTTGCTTTTTGAGGCCGACCGCCGAACCGGCGCGGGGCGGACTCACAAGCCCCGCAGAGCCGTGGGCACTTAGTCGTTTTTTCGAAAGTTGACACTTAGCCGTTTTTTCGAAAGTTGACACTTAGCCGTTTTTTCGAAAGTCGACACTTAGCCGTTTTTTCGAAAGTTGACACTTAGTCGTTTTTTCGCCGATTTTGCTGGGACCTCCAGGCGAGGACCGGCGTTTTTCGTCTTCCGGGTCCGACCCGGGAACCAGCGCCGAGCGGACACATTCGCTCGCTAGTGCCGTTGGCACTTAGAAAATTTTTCGTTTGTCATGAGCTCCGGGCGGAGACCGGCGTTTTTCGTCTTCCGGGTTCGACCCGGGAACCAGCGCCGAGCGGACACATTCGCTCGCTAGTGCCGTTGGCACTTAGAAAATTTTTCGTTTGTCATGAGCTCCGGGCGGAGACCGGCGTTTTTCGTCTTCCGGGTTCGACCCGGGAACCAGCGCCGAGCGGACACATTCGCTCGCTAGTGCCGTTGGCACTTAGAAAATTTTTCGTTTGTCATGAGCTCCGGGCGGAGACCGGCGTTTTTCGTCTTCCGGGTTCGACCCGGGAACCAGCGCCGAGCGGACACATTCGCTCGCTAGTGCCGTTGGCACTTAGAAAATTTTTCGTTTGTCATGAGCTCCGGGCGGAGACCGGCGTTTTTCGTCTTCCGGGTTCGACCCGGGAACCAGCGCCGAGCGGACACATTCGCTCGCTAGTGCCGTTGGCACTTAGAAAATTTTTCGTTTGTCATGAGCTCCGGGCGGAGAGCGGCGTTTTTCGTCTTCCGGGTTCGACCCGGGAACCAGCGCCGAGCGGACACATTCGCTCGCTAGTGCCGTTGGCACTTAGAAAATTTTTCGTTTGTCATGAGCTCCGGGCGGAGAGCGGCGTTTTTCGTCTTCCGGGTTCGACCCGGGAACCAGCGCCGAGCGGACACATTCGCTCGCTAGTGCCGTTGGCACTTAGAAAATTTTTCGTTTGTCATGAGCTCCGGGCGGAGAGCGGCGTTTTTCGTCTTCCGGGTTCGACCCGGGAACCAGCGCCGAGCGGACACATTCGCTCGCTAGTGCCGTTGGCACTTAGAAAATTTTTCATTTGTCATGAGCTCCGGGCGGAGAGCGGCGTTTTTCGTCTTCCGGGTTCGACCCGGGAACCAGCGCCGAGCGGACACATTCGCTCGCTAGTGCCGTTGGCACTTAGAAAATTTTTCGTTTGTCATGAGCTCCGGGCGGAGAGCGGCGTTTTTCGTCTTCCGGGTTCGACCCGGGAACCAGCGCCGAGCGGACACATTCGCTCGCTAGTGCCGTTGGCACTTAGAAAATTTTTCGTTTGTCATGAGCTCCGGGCGGAGACCGGCGTTTTTCGTCTTCCGGGTTCGACCCGGGAACCAGCGCCGAGCGGACACATTCGCTCGCTAGTGCCGTTGGCACTTAGAAAATTTTTCGTTTGTCATGAGCTCCGGGCGGAGACCGGCGTTTTTTGTCTTCCGGGTTCGACCCGGGAACCAGCGCCGAGCGGACACATTCGCTCGCTAGTGCCGTTGGCACTTAGAAAATTTTTCGTTTGTCATGAGCTCCGGGCGGAGACCGGCATTTTTCGTCATTCGAGGCCGACGGGGGAACCAGCCGGAGCGGACACGTTTGCTCGGAAGAGCCGTTGGCACTTAGAAAAAATTCCGTGTCTCGTGAGCTCCAGGGGGGACAGGCTGGTTTTATTCATCCGTAGCCGACATGGGAACCAGCGCGGAGCGGATTGGTGTTGCGCTGCCATATACCTCATCTCTCTCAGGAGTCCCCCCCTTATACGTGCCGATGGTGTTTTGGAAAACGGGGGGTAACTGGATGAGTACACTGACTAGGGGGACCAGTACACTAGCGAGTGGGACCAGTACACTGACTAGTGGGACCAACACACTATGAGCGCCTGGTACCTAAAATGGAAGTATAGAGGCCGAATTTCGGGCAAGATCACGCCGGGTTAGGCTTCCAGGACCTCGGCTAAGCAATTTTAACGGGTCGCCCGGTTCTTTTTTGATCCAGCCCGGTTCTTTTTTTATCCAGCCTGGTTCTTTTTACACTTCCAGCTGGAGCTCGGGAGCGGCTTTTTGCACAAGATCACGCCGTGTTAGGCTTCCAGGACCTCGGCTAAGCAATTTTAACGGGTCGCCCGGTTCTTTTTTGATCCAGCCCGGTTCTTTTTTTTATCCAGCCTGGTTCTTTTTACACTTCCAGCTGGAGCTCGGGAGCGGCTTTTTGCACAAGATCACGCCGTGTTAGGCTTCCAGGACCTCGGCTAAGCAATTTTAACGGGTCGCCCGGTTCTTTTTTGATCCAGCCCGGTTCTTTTTTTTATCCAGCCCGGTTCTTTTTACACTTCCAGCTGGAGCTCGGGAGCGGCTTTTTGCACAAGATCACGCCGGGTTAGGCTTCCAGGACCTCGGCTAAGCAATTTTAACGGGTCCCCCGGTTCTTTTTTGATCCAGCCCGGTTCTTTTTTTATCCAGCCCGGTTCTTTTTACACTTCCAGCTGGAGCTCGGGAGCGGCTTTTTGCACAAGATCACGCCGGGTTAGGCTTCCAGGACCTCGGCTAAGCAATTTTAACGGGTCCCCCGGTTCTTTTTTGATCCAGCCCGGTTCTTTTTTTATCCAGCCCGGTTCTTTTTACACTTCCAGCTGGAGCTCGGGAGCGGCTTTTTGCACAAGATCACGCCGTGTTAGGCTTCCAGGACCTCGGCTAAGCAATTTTAACGGGTCGCCCGGTTCTTTTTTTTATCCAGCCCGGTTCTTTTTTTATCCAGCCCGGTTCTTTTTACACTTCCAGCTGGAGCTCGGGAGCGGCTTTTTGCACAAGATCACGCCGTGTTAGGCTTCCAGGACCTCGGCTAAGCAATTTTAACGGGTCGCCCGGTTCTTTTTTGATCCAGCCCGGTTCTTTTTTTTATCCAGCCTGGTTCTTTTTACACTTCCAGCTGGAGCTCGGGAGCGGCTTTTTGCACAAGATCACGCCGTGTTAGGCTTCCAGGACCTCGGCTAAGCAATTTTAACGGGTCGCCCGGTTCTTTTTTGATCCAGCCCGGTTCTTTTTTTTATCCAGCCCGGTTCTTTTTACACTTCCAGCTGGAGCTCGGGAGCGGCTTTTTGCACAAGATCACGCCGTGTTAGGCTTCCAGGACCTCGGCTAAGCAATTTTAACGGGTCGCCCGGTTCTTTTTTGATCCAGCCCGGTTCTTTTTTTTATCCAGCCTGGTTCTTTTTACACTTCCAGCTGGAGCTCGGGAGCGGCTTTTTGCACAAGAACACGCCGTGTTAGGCTTCCAGGACCTCGGCTAAGCAATTTTAACGGGTCGCCCGGTTCTTTTTTGATCCAGCCCGGTTCTTTTTTTTATCCAGCCTGGTTCTTTTTACACTTCCAGCTGGAGCTCGGGAGCGGCTTTTTGCACAAGATCACGCCGTGTTAGGCTTCCAGGACCTCGGCTAAGCAATTTTAACGGGTCGCCCGGTTCTTTTTTGATCCAGCCCGGTTCTTTTTTTTATCCAGCCTGGTTCTTTTTACACTTCCAGCTGGAGCTCGGGAGCGGCTTTTTGCACAAGAACACGCCGTGTTAGGCTTCCAGGACCTCGGCTAAGCAATTTTAACGGGTCGCCCGGTTCTTTTTTTGATCCAGCCCGGTTCTTTTTTTTATCCAGCCCGGTTCTTTTTACACTTCCAGCTGGAGCTCGGGAGCGGCTTTTTGCACAAGATCACGCCGTGTTAGGCTTCCAGGACCTCGGCTCAGCAATTTTAACGGGTCGCCCGGTTCTTTTTTGATCCAGCCCGGTTCTTTTTTTTATCCAGCCTGGTTCTTTTTACACTTCCAGCTGGAGCTCGGGAGCGGCTTTTTGCACAAGATCACGCCGGGTTAGGCTTCCAGGACCTCGGCTAAGCAATTTTAACGGGTCGCCCGGTTCTTTTTTGATCCAGCCCGGTTCTTTTTTTTATCCAGCCTGGTTCTTTTTACACTTCCAGCTGGAGCTCGGGAGCGGCTATTTGCACAAGATCACGCCGTGTTAGGCTTCCAGGACCTCGGCTAAGCAATTTTAACGGGTCGCCCGGTTCTTTTTTTGATCCAGCCCGGTTCTTTTTTTATCCAGCCCGGTTCTTTTTACACTTCCAGCTGGAGCTCGGGAGCGGCTTTTTGCACAAGATCACGCCGGGTTAGGCTTCCAGGACCTCGGCTAAGCAATTTTAACGGGTCGCCCGGTTCTTTTTTTTTATCCAGCCCGGTTCTTTTTTGATCCAGCCCGGTTCTTTTTACACTTCCAGCTGGAGCTCGGGAGCGGCTTTTTGCACAAGATCACGCCGTGTTAGGCTTCCAGGACCTCGGCTAAGCAATTTTAACGGGTCGCCCGGTTCTTTTTTTTATCCAGCCCGGTTCTTTTTTTATCCAGCCCGGTTCTTTTTACACTTCCAGCTGGAGCTCGGGAGCGGCTTTTTGCACAAGATCACGCCGTGTTAGGCTTCCAGGACCTCGGCTAAGCAATTTTAACGGGTCGCCCGGTTCTTTTTTGATCCAGCCCGGTTCTTTTTTTTATCCAGCCTGGTTCTTTTTACACTTCCAGCTGGAGCTCGGGAGCGGCTTTTTGCACAAGATCACGCCGTGTTAGGCTTCCAGGACCTCGGCTAAGCAATTTTAACGGGTCGCCCGGTTCTTTTTTGATCCAGCCCGGTTCTTTTTTTATCCAGCCTGGTTCTTTTTACACTTCCAGCTGGAGCTCGGGAGCGGCTTTTTGCACAAGATCACGCCGTGTTAGGCTTCCAGGACCTCGGCTAAGCAATTTTAACGGGTCGCCCGGTTCTTTTTTGATCCAGCCCGGTTCTTTTTTTTATCCAGCCTGGTTCTTTTTACACTTCCAGCTGGAGCTCGGGAGCGGCTTTTTGCACAAGATCACGCCGTGTTAGGCTTCCAGGACCTCGGCTAAGCAATTTTAACGGGTCGCCCGGTTCTTTTTTGATCCAGCCCGGTTCTTTTTTTTATCCAGCCCGGTTCTTTTTACACTTCCAGCTGGAGCTCGGGAGCGGCTTTTTGCACAAGATCACGCCGGGTTAGGCTTCCAGGACCTCGGCTAAGCAATTTTAACGGGTCCCCCGGTTCTTTTTTGATCCAGCCCGGTTCTTTTTTTATCCAGCCCGGTTCTTTTTACACTTCCAGCTGGAGCTCGGGAGCGGCTTTTTGCACAAGAACACGCCGGGTTAGGCTTCCAGGACCTCGGCTAAGCAATTTTAACGGGTCGCCCGGTTCTTTTTTGATCCAGCCCGGTTCTTTTTTTATCCAGCCCGGTTCTTTTTACACTTCCAGCTGGAGCTCGGGAGCGGCTTTTTGCACAAGATCACGCCGTGTTAGGCTTCCAGGACCTCGGCTAAGCAATTTTAACGGGTCGCCCGGTTCTTTTTTTTATCCAGCCCGGTTCTTTTTTTATCCAGCCCGGTTCTTTTTACACTTCCAGCTGGAGCTCGGGAGCGGCTTTTTGCACAAGATCACGCCGTGTTAGGCTTCCAGGACCTCGGCTAAGCAATTTTAACGGGTCGCCCGGTTCTTTTTTGATCCAGCCCGGTTCTTTTTTTTATCCAGCCTGGTTCTTTTTACACTTCCAGCTGGAGCTCGGGAGCGGCTTTTTGCACAAGATCACGCCGTGTTAGGCTTCCAGGACCTCGGCTAAGCAATTTTAACGGGTCGCCCGGTTCTTTTTTGATCCAGCCCGGTTCTTTTTTTTATCCAGCCCGGTTCTTTTTACACTTCCAGCTGGAGCTCGGGAGCGGCTTTTTGCACAAGATCACGCCGTGTTAGGCTTCCAGGACCTCGGCTAAGCAATTTTAACGGGTCGCCCGGTTCTTTTTTGATCCAGCCCGGTTCTTTTTTTTATCCAGCCTGGTTCTTTTTACACTTCCAGCTGGAGCTCGGGAGCGGCTTTTTGCACAAGAACACGCCGTGTTAGGCTTCCAGGACCTCGGCTAAGCAATTTTAACGGGTCGCCCGGTTCTTTTTTGATCCAGCCCGGTTCTTTTTTTTATCCAGCCTGGTTCTTTTTACACTTCCAGCTGGAGCTCGGGAGCGGCTTTTTGCACAAGATCACGCCGTGTTAGGCTTCCAGGACCTCGGCTAAGCAATTTTAACGGGTCGCCCGGTTCTTTTTTGATCCAGCCCGGTTCTTTTTTTTATCCAGCCTGGTTCTTTTTACACTTCCAGCTGGAGCTCGGGAGCGGCTTTTTGCACAAGAACACGCCGTGTTAGGCTTCCAGGACCTCGGCTAAGCAATTTTAACGGGTCGCCCGGTTCTTTTTTTGATCCAGCCCGGTTCTTTTTTTTATCCAGCCCGGTTCTTTTTACACTTCCAGCTGGAGCTCGGGAGCGGCTTTTTGCACAAGATCACGCCGTGTTAGGCTTCCAGGACCTCGGCTCAGCAATTTTAACGGGTCGCCCGGTTCTTTTTTGATCCAGCCCGGTTCTTTTTTTTATCCAGCCTGGTTCTTTTTACACTTCCAGCTGGAGCTCGGGAGCGGCTTTTTGCACAAGATCACGCCGGGTTAGGGTTCCAGGACCTCGGCTAAGCAATTTTAACGGGCCGCCCGGTTCTTTTTTTGATCCAGCCCGGTTCTTTTTACACTTCCAGCTGGAGCTCAGCAGCGGCTTTTTGCACAAGATCACGCCGGGTTAGGCTTCCAGGACCTCGGCTAAGCACTTCTAACGGGCCCTGGTCCACCCCTGCCAGCGCATTTCAAAACTTGGCATTAATTTCGACCTAAGAGACGAAGTCTGATTTTTTTCTACCACTTGGGCGGCCTTTTTGCACCCAGAACACCCGCACCGGCACCATAAATTCGAAGGGTGCCGAGTGCGTCGGCGCAGATTCTGCGACGGAGTGACACTTCCCTCTTGTGGACATTCGGCGGTAGGTGAAATGCGCACTCGGTCTTCTCTTTTCTTTTCCTTCCAGTGAAACTTTGGCAACATTCTGCGAGCTGCTGGCTTCCAGAACCTCGGCCAAGCAGGTGGAGGATTTTTTTCCACTTCCAGCTGGAGGTGAGGAGGGACTTTTTGGGCAAGATCACGCCGACTTAGCAAGCAAGGTGGAAGTGCCAGCATGCAGTGGCTGGAAGTGTGGATGTGGAGCTCCAGCACCCTCCCTGCCTATGGAAGTGTGGAGCTCCAGCACCCTCCCTGCCTATGGAAGTGTGGAGCTCCAGCACCCTCCCTGCCTATGGAAGTGTGGAGCTCCAGCACCCTCCCTGCCTATGGAAGTGTGGAGCTCCAGCACCCTCCCTGCCTATGGAAGTGTGGAGCTCCAGCACCCTCCCTGCCTATGGAAGTGTCGAGCTCCAGCACCCTCCCTGCCTATGGAAGTGTGGAGCTCCAGCACCCTCCCTGCCTATGGAAGTGTGGAGCTCCAGCACCCTCCCTGCCTATGGAAGTGTGGAGCTCCAGCACCCTCCCTGCCTATGGAAGTGTGGAGCTCCAGCACCCTCCCTGCCTATGGAAGTGTGGAGCTCCAGCACCCTCCCTGCCTATGGAAGTGTGGAGCTCCAGCACCCTCCCTGCCTATGGAAGTGTGGAGCTCCAGCACCCTCCCTGCCTATGGAAGTGTGGAGCTCCAGCACCCTCCCTGCCTATGGAAGTGTGGAGCTCCAGCACCCTCCCTGCCTATGGAAGTGTGGAGCTCCAGCACCCTCCCTGCCTATGGAAGTGTGGAGCTCCAGCACCCTCCCTGCCTATGGAAGTGTGGAGCTCCAGCACCCTCCCTGCCTATGGAAGTGTGGAGCTCCAGCACCCTCCCTGCCTATGGAAGTGTGGAGCTCCAGCACCCTCCCTGCCTATGGAAGTGTGGAGCTCCAGCACCCTCCCTGCCTATGGAAGTGTGGAGCTCCAGCACCCTCCCTGCCTATGGAAGTGTGGAGCTCCAGCACCCTCCCTGCCTATGGAAGTGTGGAGCTCCAGCACCCTCCCTGCCTATGGAAGTGTGGAGCTCCAGCACCCTCCCTGCCTATGGAAGTGTGGAGCTCCAGCACCCTCCCTGCCTATGGAAGTGTGGAGCTCCAGCACCCTCCCTGCCTATGGAAGTGTGGAGCTCCAGCACCCTCCCTGCCTATGGAAGTGTGGAGCTCCAGCACCCTCCCTGCCTATGGAAGTGTGGAGCTCCAGCACCCTCCCTGCCTATGGAAGTGTGGAGCTCCAGCACCCTCCCTGCCTATGGAAGTGTGGAGCTCCAGCACCCTCCCTGCCTATGGAAGTGTGGAGCTCCAGCACCCTCCCTGCCTATGGAAGTGTGGAGCTCCAGCACCCTCCCTGCCTATGGAAGTGTGGAGCTCCAGCACCCTCCCTGCCTATGGAAGTGTGGAGCTCCAGCACCCTCCCTGCCTATGGAAGTGTGGAGCTCCAGCACCCTCCCTGCCTATGGAAGTGTGGAGCTCCAGCACCCTCCCTGCCTATGGAAGTGTGGAGCTCCAGCACCCTCCCTGCCTATGGAAGTGTGGAGCTCCAGCACCCTCCGTGCCTAGGGAAGTGTGGAGCTCCAGCACCCTCCGTGCCTATGGAAGAGCCACCTCCGCGGGCATGCTGCTCAACCACGCCGGCCCAGAGTTCCAGCCGCTCGGCTACACTCTCTCACAAGCCCCGCCTGGAGCTCCCCAGCCCGCCCCTGGTACCTCAACTACCGAGGCCAGCCGCTCGACCAGGCCGGCCCAGAGTTCCAGCCGCTCGGATAAGCTCTGTCACTCTCCCGCTAAGCAGCCACCGGTAACGGGGAAATGTCGCCGCCTTGTGGACACGCCGTTGTAAATGAATGGGCTTTCGCACTTAGTGCAATTTTCGCCAGCTCCGTGGCTGCAAGTATGGAGCTATGGAGCTATGGAGCCACCAGACAGGCTGGAGCTCTGGAGCTATGGAAGTATGGAGCTCTGGAGCTATGGAGCTATGGAGCTATGGAGCTCTGGGGCTATGGAGCTATGGAGCTATGGAGCTCTGGAGCTCTGGTGCTATGGAGCTCTGGAGCTCTGGTGCTATGGAGCTATGGAGCTATGGAGCTATGGAGCTATGGAGCTATGGAAGTCTGGAGCTATGGAAGTATGGAGCTATGGAAGTATGGAGCTATGGAGCTATGGAGCTATGGAGCTATGGAGCCACCAGCCAGCACCCTCCGTGGCTCAACCACGCCGGCCCAGAGTTCCAGCCGCTCGGCTTCACTCTCTCACAAGCCCCGCCTGGAGCTCCCCAGCCCGCCCCTGGTACCTCAACTACCGAGGCCAGCCGCTCGACCAGGCCGGCCCAGAGTTCCAGCCGCTCGGCTTCACTCTCTCACAAGACCCGCCTGGAGCTCCCCGGCCCACCCCTGGTACCTCAACTACCGAGGCCAGCCGTTCGACCACGCCGGCGCAGAGTTCCAGCCGCTCGGATAAGCTCTGTCACTCTCCTGCCGCGCAGCCACCGGTAACGGGGAAATGTCGCCGCCTTGTGGACACGCCCTTGTAAATGAATGGGCTTTCGCACTTAGTGCAATTTTCGCCAACTCTCTGACTGGAGCTATGGAAGTATGGAGCTATGGAGCCACCAGCCACCCAGGCTGGAGCTATGGAGCTCTGGTGCTATGGAGCTCTGGTGCTATGGAGCTATGGAGCTCTGGAGCTCTGGTGCTATGGAGCTATGGAGCTCTGGAAGTATGGAGCTATGGAGCTCTGGAGGTATGGAGCTATGGAGCCCTGGAGCCCTGGAGCTATGGAGCCCTGGAGCTATGGAGCCCTGGAGCCCTGGAGCTATGGAGCCCTGGAGCTATGGAGCTATGGAGCTCTGGTGCTATGGAGCTATGGAGCTCTGGTGCTATGGAGCTATGGAGCTCTGGTGCTATGGAGCTATGGAGCTCTGGTGCTATGGAGCTATGGAGCTCTGGTGCTATGGAGCTATGGAGCTGGTGCTATGGAGCTATGGAGCTCTGGTGCTATGGAGCTATGGAGCTCTGGTGCTATGGAGCTCTGGTGCTATGGAGCTATGGAGCTCTGGTGCTATGGAGCTATGGAGCTCTGGTGCTATGGAGCTATGGAGCTCTGGTGCTATGGAGCTCTGGTGCTATGGAGCTATGGAGCTCTGGTGCTATGGAGCTCTGGAGCTCTGGAGGTATGGAGCTATGGAGGTATGGAGCCACCAGCCAGCACCCTCCGTGGCTGGATCAATGGAAGTGTTTAGGTACCAGGCGGCCAAAGTGCCGAGGCCTCACGCTCGACCACGCCGGCGCAGAGTTCCAGCCGCTCGGATGAGCTCTGTCACTCTCCCGCCGCGCAGCCACCGGTAACGGGGAAATGTCGCCGCCTTGTGGACACGCCGTTGTAAATGAATGGGCTTTCGCACTTAGTGCAATTTTCGCCAACTCTCTGACTTAGAGCTATGGAAGTATGGAGCTATGGAGCCACCAGCCACCCAGGCTGGAGCTATGGAGCTCTGGAGCTCTGGTGCTATGGAGCTCTGGAGGTATGGAGCTATGGAGCTATGGAGCTATGGAGCTATGGAGCCCTGGAGCTCTGGAGGTATGGAGCTATGGTGCTATGGAGCTCTGAAGCCATGGAGCTCTGGTGCTATGGAGCTCTGGAGGTATGGAGCTCTGGAGGTATGGAGCTATGGAGCCCTGGAGCCCTGGAGCTATGGAGCCCTGGAGCTATGGAGCCCTGGAGCCCTGGAGCTATGGAGCCCTGGAGCTATGGAGCCCTGGAGCCCTGGAGCTATGGAGCCCTGGAGCTATGGAGCTATGGAGCCCTGGAGCTATGGAGCTATGGAGCTCTGGTGCTATGGAGCTATGGAGCTCTGGTGCTATGGAGCTATGGAGCTCTGGTGCTATGGAGCTATGGAGCTCTGGTGCTATGGAGGTATGGAGCTCTGGTGCTATGGAAGTATGGAGCTATGGAGCTATGGAAGTATGGAGCTATGGAGCTATGGAGCTCTGGTGCTATGGAGGTATGGAGCTCTGGTGCTATGGAAGTATGGAGCTATGGAGCTATGGAAGTATGGAGCTATGGAGCTATGGAGCTCTGGTGCTATGGAGCTATGGAGCTCTGGTGCTATGGAGCTATGGAGCTCTGGTGCTATGGAGCTATGGAGCTCTGGTGCTATGGAGCTATGGAGCTATGGAGCTCTGGTGCTATGGAGCTATGGAGCTCTGGTGCTATGGAGCTATGGAGCTCTGGTGCTATGGAGCTATGGAGCTCTGGTGCTATGGAGCTCTGGTGCTATGGAGCTATGGAGCTCTGGTGCTATGGAGCTCTGGAGCTCTGGAGGTATGGAGCTATGGAGCTATGGAGCCACCAGCCAGCACCCTCCGTGGCTGGATCAATGGAAGTGTTTTAGGTACCAGGCAGCCAAAGGGCCGAGGCCTCACGCTCGACCACGCCGGCGCAGAGTTCCAGCCGCTCGGATAAGCTCTGTCACTCACCCGCCGCGCAGCCACCGGTAACGGGGAAATGTCGCCGCCTTGTGGACACGCCGTTGTAAATGAATGGGCTTTCGCACTTAGTGCAATTTTAGCACACTCTCTGACTGGAGCTATGGAAGTATGGAGCTATGGAGCCACCAGCCACCCAGGCTGGAGCTATGGAGCTATGGAGCTCTGGTGCTATGGAGCTATGGAGCTCTGGTGCTATGGAGCTATGGAGCTCTGGTGCTATGGAGCTATGGAGCTCTGGTGCTATGGAGCTATGGAGCTCTGGTGCTATGGAGCTATGGAGCTCTGGTGCTATGGAGCTATGGAGCTCTGGTGCTATGGAGCTATGGAGCTCTGGTGCTATGGAGCTATGGAGCTCTGGTGCTATGGAGCTATGGAGCTCTGGTGCTATGGAGCTATGGAGCTCTGGTGCTATGGAGCTATGGAGCTATGGAGCTCTGGTGCTATGGAGCTATGGAGCTCTGGTGCTATGGAGCTATGGAGCTCTGGTGCTATGGAGCT
>NW_028232053.1:232500-250000 GCF_054491065.1 Syngnathus leptorhynchus
GGCGCCTCGAGAGGCGGACCGTCCGGGGCGACTCTCGGCCTGTGTTTTCGGAGCCGGCCGGGCCTCACGCTCCCTCCTTGGATGGACAACATTCGTAGTTGACACTTTGTGTCATTTTATCCGAGCGGGCGGGCGCCGCGAGGCGGACCGTCCGGGGCGACTCTCGGCCTGTGTTTAAGGAGCCGGCCGGGCATCACGCTCCTTCCTTGGATGGACAACATTCGCAGTTGACACTTTGTGTCATTTTATCCGAGCAGACGGGCGCCGCGAGGCGGACCGTCCGGGGCGACTCTCGGCCTGTGTTTTCGGAGCCGGCCGGGCATCACGCTCCCTCCTTGGATGGACAACATTCGTAGTTGACACTTTGTGTCATTTTATCCGAGCGGGCGGGCGCCTCGAGAGGCGGACCGTCCGGGGCGACTCTCGGCCTGTGTTTTCGGAGCCGGCCGGGCCTCACGCTCCCTCCTTGGATGGACAACATTCGTAGTTGACACTTTGTGTCATTTTATCCGAGCGGGCGGGCGCCGCGAGGCGGACCGTCCGGGGCGACTCTCGGCCTGTGTTTAAGGAGCCGGCCGGGCATCACGCTCCTTCCTTGGATGGACAACATTCGCAGTTGACACTTTGTGTCATTTTATCCGAGCAGACGGGCGCCGCGAGGCGGACCGTCCGGGGCGACTCTCGGCCTGTGTTTTCGGAGCCGGCCGGGCATCACGCTCCCTCCTTGGATGGACAACATTCGTAGTTGACACTTTGTGTCATTTTATCCGAGCAGACGGGCGCCGCGAGGCGACCGTCCGGGGCGACTCTCGGCCTGTGTTTAAGGAGCCGGCCGGGCATCACGCTCCTTCCTTGGATGGACAACATTCGTAGTTGACACTTTGTGTCATTTTATCCGAGCGGGCGGGCGCCGCGAGGCGGACCGTCCGGGGCGACTCTCGGCCTGTGTTTAAGGAGCCGGCCGGGCATCACGCTCCTTCCTTGGATGGACAACATTCGCAGTTGACACTTTGTGTCATTTTATCCGAGCAGACGGGCGCCGCGAGGCGGACCGTCCGGGGCGACTCTCGGCCTGTGTTTTCGGAGCCGGCCGGGCATCACGCTCCCTCCTTGGATGGACAACATTCGTAGTTGACACTTTGTGTCATTTTATCCGAGCAGACGGGCGCCGCGAGGCGGACCGTCCGGGGCGACTCTCGGCCTGTGTTTAAGGAGCCGGCCGGGCATCACGCTCCTTCCTTGGATGGACAACATTCGCAGTTGACACTTTGTGTCATTTTGTTCGGCCTGTGTTTAAGGAGGCGGCCGTCCTCCACTCGGTCCGTGTTTAAGGAGCGACACTCGCGCTCCGGTTCGGCCTGTATTTAGGGAGGCGGCCGTCCTCCGCTTGGTCTGTGTTAAGGGCGACACTCTGTCCATGTTTGAGGAGCCTGGCCCTGACGCTCCTCTCCGGCCTGTGTTTAAGGAGGCGGCCGTCCTCCCCTTGGTCCGTGTTAAGGGCGACACTCGGTCCATGTTTGAGGAGCCTGGCCCTGACGCTCCTCTCCGGCCTGTGTTTAAGGAGGCGGCCGTCCTCCCCTTGGTCCGTGTTAAGGGCGACACTCGGTCCATGTTTGAGGAGCCTGGCCCTGACGCTCCTCTCCGGCCTGTGTTTAAGGAGGCGGCCGTCCTCCCCTTGGTCTGTGTTAAGGGCGACACTCGGTCCATGTTTGAGGAGCCTGGCCCTGACGCTCCTCTCCGGCCTGTGTTTAAGGAGGCGGCCGTCCTCCCCTTGGTCTGTGTTAAGGGCGACACTCGGTCCATGTTTGAGGAGCCTGGCCCTGACGCTCCTCTCCGGCCTGTGTTTAAGGAGGCGGCCGTCCTCCCCTTGGTCTGTGTTAAGGGCGACACTCGGTCCATGTTTGAGGAGCCTGGCCCTGACGCTCCTCTCCGGCCTGTGTTTAAGGAGGCGGCCGTCCTCCCCTTGGTCTGTGTTAAGGGCGACACTCGGTCCGTGTTTAAGGAGCGGCCCTCGCGCTCCGGTTCGGCCTGTATTTAGGGAGGCGGCCGTCCTCCGCTTGGTCTGTGTTAAGGGCGACACTCGGTCCGTGTTTAAGGAGCCGGCCCTGACGCTCCTCTTCGGCCTGTGTTTAAGGAGGCGGCCGTCCTCCACTTCCTTCCATGCACCACCACATTCGCAGTTGACACTTTGCCATTTTTTCAGAGAGGTGACACTTAGTCGTTTTTTCGAAAGTTGACACTTAGTCGTTTTTTCGAAAGTTGACACTTTGCCGTTTTTTCAGAGAGGCGACACTTAGTCGTTTTTTCGAAAGTTGACACTTAGCCGTTTTTTCGAAAGTTGACACTTAGCCGTTTTTTCGAAAGTTGACACTTAGCCGTTTTTTCGAAAGTTGACACTTAGTCACTTTTTCGCCACAGTGACACCTCCAGCGCGTGCCACGGCGCTTTTCAGGTCTTCTATCCGACCTTGTGCTGTCGAGGACGGCGTGTCCGACGCCGTGGGGAGACCAGCACCATCTCCTCCATACTCGTAAACGGGGTGCTTTGGAAAACGGGGGGAAAGTCGATGAGTACACTGACTACTGGGACCATTTCATTGTACTCTGGCGCACCTGAAGACCAAAAAAGGTACTGCACCTTAGCCCGGGTACCTCACCCCCTGGTACCTCGAGGAGAACTTAGAAAAATTTCGACAAATTTTTGGTGAGCTCCAGGGAGAGAGGCTGATTTTTCGCTTTTTGAGGCCGACCGCCGAACCGGCGCGGGGCGGACTCACAAGCACCGCAGAGCCGTGGGCACTTAGTCGTTTTTTCAGAGAGGCGACACTTAGTCGTTTTTTCAGAGGCGACACTTAGTCGTTTTTTCGAAAGTTGACACTTAGCCGTTTTTTCGAAAGTCGACACTTAGCCGTTTTTTTGGAAAGTTGACACTTAGTCGTTTTTTCGAAAGTTGACACTTAGTCGTTTTTTCGCCACAATTGGCTCTGAGCTCCAGGGGGAGAGCCTGGTTTTGCCTTATTTCAGGCCGGCTGGGGAACCGGCGCGGGTCGGATGCACGAGCCCGGCAGAGCCGTGGGCACTTAGAAAATTTTCGCCGATTAAGCTGGGACCTCCAGGCGGAGACCGGCATTCCTCGTCCTCGGGGTTCGACCCAGGAACCGGCGCTGGGCAGACGCCGTAGCCACGCAGAGCCGTGGGCACTTAGAAAATATTCGCCAAGTTGGCTCTGAGCTCCAGGCGGAGAGGCTGGTTTTGCCTTATTTCAGGCCGGCTGGGGAACCGGCGCGGGTCGGATGCACGAGCCCGCAGAGCCGTGGGCACTTTGCCATTTTCTCAGAGTCGACACTTAGTCGTTTTTTCAGAGAGGCGACACTCTGTCGTTTTTTCGAAAGTTGACACTTTGCCGTTTTTTCAGAGAGGCGACACTTAGCCGTTTTTTCGAAAGTTGACACTTAGCCGTTTTTTCGAAAGTCGACACTTAGCCGTTTTTTCAGAGATGTGACACTTAGAAACTTTTTGCCAAGTTGGCTGTGAGCTCCAGGAGGAGACCGTCATTTTTCGTCATTCGAGGCCGACTGCGGAACCGGCGCTGGGCGGACGCCAAAGCTCGGCAGGGCCGTGGGCACTTAGAAACTTTTTGCCAAGTTGGCTGTGAGCTCCAGGAGGAGACCGTCATTTTTCGTCATTCGAGGCCGACTGCGGAACCGGCGCTGGGCGGACGCCAAAGCTCGGCAGGGCCGTGGGCACTTAGAAACTTTTTGCCAAGTTGGCTGTGAGCTCCAGGAGGAGACCGTCATTTTTCGTCATTCGAGGCCGACTGCGGAACCGGCGCTGAGCGGACGCCAAAGCTCGGCAGGGCCGTGGGCACTTAGAAACTTTTTGCCAAGTTGGCTGTGAGCTCCAGGAGGAGACCGTTATTTTTCGTCATTCGAGGCCGACTGCGGAACCGGCGCTGAGCGGACGCCAAAGCTCGGCATGGCCGTGGGCACTTAGAAACTTTTTGCCAAGTTGGCTGTGAGCTCCAGGAGGAGACCGTTATTTTTCGTCATTCGAGGCCGACTGCGGAACCGGCGCTGGGCGGACGCCAAAGCTCGGCAGGGCCGTGGGCACTTAGAAACTTTTTGCCAAGTTGGCTGTGAGCTCCAGGAGGAGACCGTTATTTTTCGTCATTCGAGGCCGACTGCGGAACCGGCGCTGAGCGGACGCCAAAGCTCGGCAGGGCCGTGGGCACTTAGAAACTTTTTGCCAAGTTGGCTGTGAGCTCCAGGAGGAGACCGTTATTTTTCGTCATTCGAGGCCGACTGCGGAACCGGCGCTGGGCGGACGCCAAAGCTCGGCAGGGCCGTGGGCACTTAGAAACTTTTTGCCAAGTTGGCTGTGAGCTCCAGGAGGAGACCGTTATTTTTCGTCATTCGAGGCCGACTGCGGAACCGGCGCTGGGCGGACGCCAAAGCTCGGCAGGGCCGTGGGCACTTAGAAACTTTTTGCCAAGTTGGCTGTGAGCTCCAGGAGGAGACCGTTATTTTTCGTCATTGGAGGCCGACTGCGGAACCGGCGCTGGGCGGACGCCAAAGCTCGGCAGGGCCGTGGGCACTTAGAAACTTTTTGCCAAGTTGGCTGTGAGCTCCAGGAGGAGACCGTTATTTTTCGTCATTCTAGGCCGGCTGCAGAACCGGCGCGGGTCGGATGCACGAGCCCGCAGAGCCGTGGGCACTTTGCCACTTTTTCGCCACAATTGGCTGTGAGCTCCAGGAGGAGACCGTTATTTTTCGTCATTCTAGGCCGGTTGCAGAACCGGCGCGGCTCGGATGCACGAGCCCGCAGAGCCGTGGGCACTTAGAAAATTTTCAGAGAGGCGACACTTTGCCATTTTTTCAGAGAGGTGACACTTAGTCGTTTTTTCGAAAGTTGACACTTAGCCGTTTTTTCGAAAGTTGACACTTAGTCGTTTTTTCGAAAGTTGACACTTAGTCGTTTTTTCGCCAAAGTGCCCACCTCCAGCGCGTGCCACGGCGCTTTCCAGGTCTTCTATCCGACCTTGTGCTGTCGAGGACGGCGTGTCCGACGCCGTGGGGAGACCAGCACCATCTCCTCCATACTCGTAAACGAGGTGCTTTGGAAAACGGGGGGAAAGTCGATGAGTACACTGACTACTGGGACCATTTCATTGTACTCTGGCGCACCTGAAGACCAAAAAAGGTACTGCACCTTAGCCCGGGTACCTCACCCCCTGGTACCTCGAGGAGAACTTAGAAAAATTTCGACAAATTTTTGGTGAGCTCCAGGGAGAGAGGCTGATTTTTTGCTTTTTGAGGCCGACCGCCGAACCGGCGCGGGGCGGACTCACAAGCCCCGCAGAGCCGTGGGCACTTAGTCGTTTTTTCGAAAGTTGACACTTAGCCGTTTTTTCGAAAGTTGACACTTAGCCGTTTTTTCGAAAGTCGACACTTAGCCGTTTTTTCGAAAGTTGACACTTAGTCGTTTTTTCGCCGATTTTGCTGGGACCTCCAGGCGAGGACCGGCGTTTTTCGTCTTCCGGGTCCGACCCGGGAACCAGCGCCGAGCGGACACATTCGCTCGCTAGTGCCGTTGGCACTTAGAAAATTTTTCGTTTGTCATGAGCTCCGGGCGGAGACCGGCGTTTTTCGTCTTCCGGGTTCGACCCGGGAACCAGCGCCGAGCGGACACATTCGCTCGCTAGTGCCGTTGGCACTTAGAAAATTTTTCGTTTGTCATGAGCTCCGGGCGGAGACCGGCGTTTTTCGTCTTCCGGGTTCGACCCGGGAACCAGCGCCGAGCGGACACATTCGCTCGCTAGTGCCGTTGGCACTTAGAAAATTTTTCGTTTGTCATGAGCTCCGGGCGGAGAGCGGCGTTTTTCGTCTTCCGGGTTCGACCCGGGAACCAGCGCCGAGCGGACACATTCGCTCGCTAGTGCCGTTGGCACTTAGAAAATTTTTCGTTTGTCATGAGCTCCGGGCGGAGAGCGGCGTTTTTCGTCTTCCGGGTTCGACCCGGGAACCAGCGCCGAGCGGACACATTCGCTCGCTAGTGCCGTTGGCACTTAGAAAATTTTTCGTTTGTCATGAGCTCCGGGCGGAGAGCGGCGTTTTTCGTCTTCCGGGTTCGACCCGGGAACCAGCGCCGAGCGGACACATTCGCTCGCTAGTGCCGTTGGCACTTAGAAAATTTTTCGTTTGTCATGAGCTCCGGGCGGAGAGCGGCGTTTTTCGTCTTCCGGGTTCGACCCGGGAACCAGCGCCGAGCGGACACATTCGCTCGCTAGTGCCGTTGGCACTTAGAAAATTTTTCGTTTGTCATGAGCTCCGGGCGGAGAGCGGCGTTTTTCGTCTTCCGGGTTCGACCCGGGAACCAGCGCCGAGCGGACACATTCGCTCGCTAGTGCCGTTGGCACTTAGAAAATTTTTCATTTGTCATGAGCTCCGGGCGGAGAGCGGCGTTTTTCGTCTTCCGGGTTCGACCCGGGAACCAGCGCCGAGCGGACACATTCGCTCGCTAGTGCCGTTGGCACTTAGAAAATTTTTCGTTTGTCATGAGCTCCGGGCGGAGAGCGGCGTTTTTCGTCTTCCGGGTTCGACCCGGGAACCAGCGCCGAGCGGACACATTCGCTCGCTAGTGCCGTTGGCACTTAGAAAATTTTTCGTTTGTCATGAGCTCCGGGCGGAGACCGGCGTTTTTCGTCTTCCGGGTTCGACCCGGGAACCAGCGCCGAGCGGACACATTCGCTCGCTAGTGCCGTTGGCACTTAGAAAATTTTTCGTTTGTCATGAGCTCCGGGCGGAGAGCGGCGTTTTTCGTCTTCCGGGTTCGACCCGGGAACCAGCGCCGAGCGGACACATTCGCTCGCTAGTGCCGTTGGCACTTAGAAAATTTTTCGTTTGTCATGAGCTCCGGGCGGAGAGCGGCGTTTTTCGTCTTCCGGGTTCGACCCGGGAACCAGCGCCGAGCGGACACATTCGCTCGCTAGTGCCGTTGGCACTTAGAAAATTTTTCGTTTGTCATGAGCTCCGGGCGGAGAGCGGCGTTTTTCGTCTTCCGGGTTCGACCCGGGAACCAGCGCCGAGCGGACACATTCGCTCGCTAGTGCCGTTGGCACTTAG
Source organism: Syngnathus leptorhynchus (assembly GCF_054491065.1). Taxonomy (NCBI): domain Eukaryota; kingdom Metazoa; phylum Chordata; class Actinopteri; order Syngnathiformes; family Syngnathidae; genus Syngnathus; species Syngnathus leptorhynchus. The sequence goes on from NW_028232053.1 coordinate 239,621, forward strand.
AAAATTTTTCGTTTGTCATGAGCTCCGGGCGGAGAGCGGCGTTTTTCGTCTTCCGGGTTCGACCCGGGAACCAGCGCCGAGCGGACACATTCGCTCGCTAGTGCCGTTGGCACTTAGAAAATTTTTCGTTTGTCATGAGCTCCGGGCGGAGACCGGCATTTTTCGTCATTCGAGGCCGACGGGGGAACCAGCCGGAGCGGACACGTTTGCTCGGAAGAGCCGTTGGCACTTAGAAAAAATTCCGTGTCTCGTGAGCTCCAGGGGGGACAGGCTGGTTTTATTCATCCGTAGCCGACATGGGAACCAGCGCGGAGCGGATTGGTGTTGCGCTGCCATATACCTCATCTCTCTCAGGAGTCCCCCCCTTATACGTGCCGATGGTGTTTTGGAAAACGGGGGGTAACTGGATGAGTACACTGACTAGGGGGACCAGTACACTAGCGAGTGGGACCAGTACACTGACTAGTGGGACCAACACACTATGAGCGCCTGGTACCTAAAATGGAAGTATAGAGGCCGAATTTCGGGCAAGATCACGCCGGGTTAGGCTTCCAGGACCTCGGCTAAGCAATTTTAACGGGTTGCCCGGTTCTTTTTTGAACCAGCCCGGTTCTTTTTTTTATCCAACCCGGTTCTTTTTACACTTCCAGCTGGAGCTCGGGAGCGGCTTTTTGCACAAGATCACGCCGTGTTAGGCTTCCAGGACCTCGGCTAAGCAATTTTAACGGGTCGCCCGGTTCTTTTTTGATCCAGCCCGGTTCTTTTTTTATCCAGCCCGGTTCTTTTTACACTTCCAGCTGGAGCTCGGGAGCGGCTTTTTGCACAAGATCACGCCGTGTTAGGCTTCCAGGACCTCGGCTAAGCAATTTTAACGGGTCGCCCGGTTCTTTTTTGATCCAGCCCGGTTCTTTTTTTTATCCAGCCCGGTTCTTTTTACACTTCCAGCTGGAGCTCGGGAGCGGCTTTTTGCACAAGATCACGCCGTGTTAGGCTTCCAGGACCTCGGCGAAGCAATTTTAACGGGTCGCCCGGTTCTTTTTTGATCCAGCCCGGTTCTTTTTTTTATCCAGCCCGGTTCTTTTTACACTTCCAGCTGGAGCTCGGGAGCGGCTTTTTGCACAAGATCACGCCGTGTTAGGCTTCCAGGACCTCGGCTAAGCAATTTTAACGGGTCGCCCGGTTCTTTTTTGATCCAGCCCGGTTCTTTTTTTTATCCAGCCCGGTTCTTTTTACACTTCCAGCTGGAGCTCGGGAGCGGCTTTTTGCACAAGATCACGCCGTGTTAGGCTTCCAGGACCTCGGCTAAGCAATTTTAACGGGTCGCCCGGTTCTTTTTTGATCCAGCCCGGTTCTTTTTTTTATCCAGCCTGGTTCTTTTTACACTTCCAGCTGGAGCTCGGGAGCGGCTTTTTGCACAAGATCACGCCGTGTTAGGCTTCCAGGACCTCGGCTAAGCAATTTTAACGGGTCGCCCGGTTCTTTTTTTGATCCAGCCCGGTTCTTTTTTTATCCAGCCCGGTTCTTTTTACACTTCCAGCTGGAGCTCAGCAGCGGCTTTTTGCACAAGATCACGCCGGGTTAGGCTTCCAGGACCTCGGCTAAGCAATTTTAACGGGTCGCCCGGTTCTTTTTTTGATCCAGCCCGGTTCTTTTTTTATCCAGCCCGGTTCTTTTTACACTTCCAGCTGGAGCTCGGGAGCGGCTTTTTGCACAAGATCACGCCGTGTTAGGCTTCCAGGACCTCGGCTAAGCAATTTTAATGGGCCGCCCGGTTCTTTTTTGATCCAGCCCGGTTCTTTTTTTATCCAGCCCGGTTCTTTTTACACTTCCAGCTGGAGCTCGGGAGCGGCTTTTTGCACAAGATCACGCCGTGTTAGGCTTCCAGGACCTCGGCGAAGCAATTTTAACGGGTCGCCCGGTTCTTTTTTGATCCAGCCCGGTTCTTTTTTTTATCCAGCCCGGTTCTTTTTACACTTCCAGCTGGAGCTCGGGAGCGGCTTTTTGCACAAGATCACGCCGTGTTAGGCTTCCAGGACCTCGGCTAAGCAATTTTAACGGGTCGCCCGGTTCTTTTTTGATCCAGCCCGGTTCTTTTTTTTATCCAGCCCGGTTCTTTTTTTTATCCAGCCTGGTTCTTTTTACACTTCCAGCTGGAGCTCGGGAGCGGCTTTTTGCACAAGATCACGCCGTGTTAGGCTTCCAGGACCTCGGCTAAGCAATTTTAACGGGTCGCCCGGTTCTTTTTTTTATCCAGCCCGGTTCTTTTTTTTTATCCAGCCTGGTTCTTTTTACACTTCCAGCTGGAGCTCGGGAGCGGCTTTTTGCACAAGAACACGCCGTGTTAGGCTTCCAGGACCTCGGCTAAGCAATTTTAACGGGTCGCCCGGTTCTTTTTTGATCCAGCCCGGTTCTTTTTTTTATCCAGCCCGGTTCTTTTTACACTTCCAGCTGGAGCTCGGGAGCGGCTTTTTGCACAAGAACACGCCGTGTTAGGCTTCCAGGACCTCGGCTAAGCAATTTTAACGGGTCGCCCGGTTCTTTTTTGATCCAGCCCGGTTCTTTTTTTTATCCAGCCCGGTTCTTTTTACACTTCCAGCTGGAGCTCGGGAGCGGCTTTTTGCACAAGAACACGCCGTGTTAGGCTTCCAGGACCTCGGCTAAGCAATTTTAACGGGTCGCCCGGTTCTTTTTTGAACCAGCCCGGTTCTTTTTTTTATCCAGCCCGGTTCTTTTTACACTTCCAGCTGGAGCTCGGGAGCGGCTTTTTGCACAAGAACACGCCGTGTAAGGCTTCCAGGACCTCGGCTAAGCAATTTTAACGGGTCGCCCGGTTCTTTTTTGAACCAGCCCGGTTCTTTTTTTTATCCAGCCCGGTTCTTTTTACACTTCCAGCTGGAGCTCGGGAGCGGCTTTTTGCACAAGATCACGCCGTGTTAGGCTTCCAGGACCTCGGCTAAGCAACTTTAACGGGTCGCCCGGTTCTTTTTTGATCCAGCCCGGTTCTTTTTTTTATCCAGCCCGGTTCTTTTTACACTTCCAGCTGGAGCTCGGGAGCGGCTTTTTGCACAAGATCACGCCGTGTTAGGCTTCCAGGACCTCGGCTAAGCAATTTTAACGGGTCGCCCGGTTCTTTTTTGATCCAGCCCGGTTCTTTTTTTATCCAGCCCGGTTCTTTTTACACTTCCAGCTGGAGCTCGGGAGCGGCTTTTTGCACAAGATCACGCCGGGTTAGGCTTCCAGGACCTCGGCTAAGCAATTTTAACGGGCCGCCCGGTTCTTTTTTTTATCCAGCCCGGTTCTTTTTTGATCCAGCCCGGTTCTTTTTACACTTCCAGCTGGAGCTCGGGAGCGGCTTTTTGCACAAGATCACGCCGTGTTAGGCTTCCAGGACCTCGGCTAAGCAATTTTAACGGGCCGCCCGGTTCTTTTTTGATCCAGCCCGGTTCTTTTTTTATCCAGCCCGGTTCTTTTTACACTTCCAGCTGGAGCTCGGGAGCGGCTTTTTGCACAAGATCACGCCGTGTTAGGCTTCCAGGACCTCGGCTAAGCAATTTTAACGGGTCGCCCGGTTCTTTTTTGATCCAGCCCGGTTCTTTTTTTTATCCAGCCTGGTTCTTTTTACACTTCCAGCTGGAGCTCGGGAGCGGCTTTTTGCACAAGAACACGCCGTGTTAGGCTTCCAGGACCTCGGCTAAGCAATTTTAACGGGTCGCCCGGTTCTTTTTTGATCCAGCCCGGTTCTTTTTCCACTTCCAGCTGGAGCTCAGCAGCGGCTTTTTGCACAAGATCACGCCGGGTTAGGCTTCCAGGACCTCGGCTAAGCACTTCTAACGGGTCGCCCGGTTCTTTTTTTGAACCAGCCCGGTTCTTTTTACACTTCCAGCTGGAGCTCAGCAGCGGCTTTTTGCACAAGATCACGCCGGGTTAGGGTTCCAGGACCTCGGCTAAGCAATTTTAACGGGCCGCCCGGTTCTTTTTTTGATCCAGCCCGGTTCTTTTTACACTTCCAGCTGGAGCTCAGCAGCGGCTTTTTGCACAAGATCACGCCGGGTTAGGCTTCCAGGACCTCGGCTAAGCACTTCTAACGGGCCCTGGTCCACCCCTGCCAGCGCATTTCAAAACTTGGCATTAATTTCGACCTAAGAGACGAAGTCTGATTTTTTTCTACCACTTGGGCGGCCTTTTTGCACCCAGAACACCCGCACCGGCACCATAAATTCGAAGGGTGCCGAGTGCGTCGGCGCAGATTCTGCGACGGAGTGACACTTCCCTCTTGTGGACATTCGGCGGTAGGTGAAATGCGCACTCGGTCTTCTCTTTTCTTTTCCTTCCAGTGAAACTTTGGCAACATTCTGCGAGCTGCTGGCTTCCAGAACCTCGGCCAAGCAGGTGGAGGATTTTTTTCCACTTCCAGCTGGAGGTGAGGAGGGACTTTTTGGGCAAGATCACGCCGACTTAGCAAGCAAGGTGGAAGTGCCAGCATGCAGTGGCTGGAAGTGTGGATGTGGAGCTCCAGCACCCTCCCTGCCTATGGAAGTGTGGAGCTCCAGCACCCTCCCTGCCTATGGAAGTGTGGAGCTCCAGCACCCTCCCTGCCTATGGAAGTGTGGAGCTCCAGCACCCTCCCTGCCTATGGAAGTGTGGAGCTCCAGCACCCTCCCTGCCTATGGAAGTGTGGAGCTCCAGCACCCTCCCTGCCTATGGAAGTGTCGAGCTCCAGCACCCTCCCTGCCTATGGAAGTGTGGAGCTCCAGCACCCTCCCTGCCTATGGAAGTGTGGAGCTCCAGCACCCTCCCTGCCTATGGAAGTGTGGAGCTCCAGCACCCTCCCTGCCTATGGAAGTGTGGAGCTCCAGCACCCTCCCTGCCTATGGAAGTGTGGAGCTCCAGCACCCTCCCTGCCTATGGAAGTGTGGAGCTCCAGCACCCTCCCTGCCTATGGAAGTGTGGAGCTCCAGCACCCTCCCTGCCTATGGAAGTGTGGAGCTCCAGCACCCTCCCTGCCTATGGAAGTGTGGAGCTCCAGCACCCTCCCTGCCTATGGAAGTGTGGAGCTCCAGCACCCTCCCTGCCTATGGAAGTGTGGAGCTCCAGCACCCTCCCTGCCTATGGAAGTGTGGAGCTCCAGCACCCTCCCTGCCTATGGAAGTGTGGAGCTCCAGCACCCTCCCTGCCTATGGAAGTGTGGAGCTCCAGCACCCTCCCTGCCTATGGAAGTGTGGAGCTCCAGCACCCTCCCTGCCTATGGAAGTGTGGAGCTCCAGCACCCTCCCTGCCTATGGAAGTGTGGAGCTCCAGCACCCTCCCTGCCTATGGAAGTGTGGAGCTCCAGCACCCTCCCTGCCTATGGAAGTGTGGAGCTCCAGCACCCTCCCTGCCTATGGAAGTGTGGAGCTCCAGCACCCTCCCTGCCTATGGAAGTGTGGAGCTCCAGCACCCTCCCTGCCTATGGAAGTGTGGAGCTCCAGCACCCTCCCTGCCTATGGAAGTGTGGAGCTCCAGCACCCTCCCTGCCTATGGAAGTGTGGAGCTCCAGCACCCTCCCTGCCTATGGAAGTGTGGAGCTCCAGCACCCTCCCTGCCTATGGAAGTGTGGAGCTCCAGCACCCTCCCTGCCTATGGAAGTGTGGAGCTCCAGCACCCTCCCTGCCTATGGAAGTGTGGAGCTCCAGCACCCTCCCTGCCTATGGAAGTGTGGAGCTCCAGCACCCTCCCTGCCTATGGAAGTGTGGAGCTCCAGCACCCTCCCTGCCTATGGAAGTGTGGAGCTCCAGCACCCTCCCTGCCTATGGAAGTGTGGAGCTCCAGCACCCTCCCTGCCTATGGAAGTGTGGAGCTCCAGCACCCTCCCTGCCTATGGAAGTGTGGAGCTCCAGCACCCTCCGTGCCTAGGGAAGTGTGGAGCTCCAGCACCCTCCGTGCCTATGGAAGAGCCACCTCCGCGGGCATGCTGCTCAACCACGCCGGCCCAGAGTTCCAGCCGCTCGGCTACACTCTCTCACAAGCCCCGCCTGGAGCTCCCCAGCCCGCCCCTGGTACCTCAACTACCGAGGCCAGCCGCTCGACCAGGCCGGCCCAGAGTTCCAGCCGCTCGGATAAGCTCTGTCACTCTCCCGCTAAGCAGCCACCGGTAACGGGGAAATGTCGCCGCCTTGTGGACACGCCGTTGTAAATGAATGGGCTTTCGCACTTAGTGCAATTTTCGCCAGCTCCGTGGCTGCAAGTATGGAGCTATGGAGCTATGGAGCCACCAGACAGGCTGGAGCTCTGGAGCTATGGAAGTATGGAGCTCTGGAGCTATGGAGCTATGGAGCTATGGAGCTCTGGGGCTATGGAGCTATGGAGCTATGGAGCTCTGGAGCTCTGGTGCTATGGAGCTCTGGAGCTCTGGTGCTATGGAGCTATGGAGCTATGGAGCTATGGAGCTATGGAGCTATGGAAGTCTGGAGCTATGGAAGTATGGAGCTATGGAAGTATGGAGCTATGGAGCTATGGAGCTATGGAGCTATGGAGCCACCAGCCAGCACCCTCCGTGGCTCAACCACGCCGGCCCAGAGTTCCAGCCGCTCGGCTTCACTCTCTCACAAGCCCCGCCTGGAGCTCCCCAGCCCGCCCCTGGTACCTCAACTACCGAGGCCAGCCGCTCGACCAGGCCGGCCCAGAGTTCCAGCCGCTCGGCTTCACTCTCTCACAAGACCCGCCTGGAGCTCCCCGGCCCACCCCTGGTACCTCAACTACCGAGGCCAGCCGTTCGACCACGCCGGCGCAGAGTTCCAGCCGCTCGGATAAGCTCTGTCACTCTCCTGCCGCGCAGCCACCGGTAACGGGGAAATGTCGCCGCCTTGTGGACACGCCCTTGTAAATGAATGGGCTTTCGCACTTAGTGCAATTTTCGCCAACTCTCTGACTGGAGCTATGGAAGTATGGAGCTATGGAGCCACCAGCCACCCAGGCTGGAGCTATGGAGCTCTGGTGCTATGGAGCTCTGGTGCTATGGAGCTATGGAGCTCTGGAGCTCTGGTGCTATGGAGCTATGGAGCTCTGGAAGTATGGAGCTATGGAGCTCTGGAGGTATGGAGCTATGGAGCCCTGGAGCCCTGGAGCTATGGAGCCCTGGAGCTATGGAGCCCTGGAGCCCTGGAGCTATGGAGCCCTGGAGCTATGGAGCTATGGAGCTCTGGTGCTATGGAGCTATGGAGCTCTGGTGCTATGGAGCTATGGAGCTCTGGTGCTATGGAGCTATGGAGCTCTGGTGCTATGGAGCTATGGAGCTCTGGTGCTATGGAGCTATGGAGCTGGTGCTATGGAGCTATGGAGCTCTGGTGCTATGGAGCTATGTAGCTCTGGTGCTATGGAGCTCTGGTGCTATGGAGCTATGGAGCTCTGGTGCTATGGAGCTATGGAGCTCTGGTGCTATGGAGCTATGGAGCTCTGGTGCTATGGAGCTCTGGTGCTATGGAGCTATGGAGCTCTGGTGCTATGGAGCTCTGGAGCTCTGGAGGTATGGAGCTATGGAGGTATGGAGCCACCAGCCAGCACCCTCCGTGGCTGGATCAATGGAAGTGTTTAGGTACCAGGCGGCCAAAGTGCCGAGGCCTCACGCTCGACCACGCCGGCGCAGAGTTCCAGCCGCTCGGATGAGCTCTGTCACTCTCCCGCCGCGCAGCCACCGGTAACGGGGAAATGTCGCCGCCTTGTGGACACGCCGTTGTAAATGAATGGGCTTTCGCACTTAGTGCAATTTTCGCCAACTCTCTGACTTAGAGCTATGGAAGTATGGAGCTATGGAGCCACCAGCCACCCAGGCTGGAGCTATGGAGCTCTGGAGCTCTGGTGCTATGGAGCTCTGGAGGTATGGAGCTATGGAGCTATGGAGCTATGGAGCTATGGAGCCCTGGAGCTCTGGAGGTATGGAGCTATGGTGCTATGGAGCTCTGAAGCCATGGAGCTCTGGTGCTATGGAGCTCTGGAGGTATGGAGCTCTGGAGGTATGGAGCTATGGAGCCCTGGAGCCCTGGAGCTATGGAGCCCTGGAGCTATGGAGCCCTGGAGCCCTGGAGCTATGGAGCCCTGGAGCTATGGAGCCCTGGAGCCCTGGAGCTATGGAGCCCTGGAGCTATGGAGCTATGGAGCCCTGGAGCTATGGAGCTATGGAGCTCTGGTGCTATGGAGCTATGGAGCTCTGGTGCTATGGAGCTATGGAGCTCTGGTGCTATGGAGCTATGGAGCTCTGGTGCTATGGAGGTATGGAGCTCTGGTGCTATGGAAGTATGGAGCTATGGAGCTATGGAAGTATGGAGCTATGGAGCTATGGAGCTCTGGTGCTATGGAGGTATGGAGCTCTGGTGCTATGGAAGTATGGAGCTATGGAGCTATGGAAGTATGGAGCTATGGAGCTATGGAGCTCTGGTGCTATGGAGCTATGGAGCTCTGGTGCTATGGAGCTATGGAGCTCTGGTGCTATGGAGCTATGGAGCTCTGGTGCTATGGAGCTATGGAGCTATGGAGCTCTGGTGCTATGGAGCTATGGAGCTCTGGTGCTATGGAGCTATGGAGCTCTGGTGCTATGGAGCTATGGAGCTCTGGTGCTATGGAGCTCTGGTGCTATGGAGCTATGGAGCTCTGGTGCTATGGAGCTCTGGAGCTCTGGAGGTATGGAGCTATGGAGCTATGGAGCCACCAGCCAGCACCCTCCGTGGCTGGATCAATGGAAGTGTTTTAGGTACCAGGCAGCCAAAGGGCCGAGGCCTCACGCTCGACCACGCCGGCGCAGAGTTCCAGCCGCTCGGATAAGCTCTGTCACTCACCCGCCGCGCAGCCACCGGTAACGGGGAAATGTCGCCGCCTTGTGGACACGCCGTTGTAAATGAATGGGCTTTCGCACTTAGTGCAATTTTAGCACACTCTCTGACTGGAGCTATGGAAGTATGGAGCTATGGAGCCACCAGCCACCCAGGCTGGAGCTATGGAGCTATGGAGCTCTGGTGCTATGGAGCTATGGAGCTCTGGTGCTATGGAGCTATGGAGCTCTGGTGCTATGGAGCTATGGAGCTCTGGTGCTATGGAGCTATGGAGCTCTGGTGCTATGGAGCTATGGAGCTCTGGTGCTATGGAGCTATGGAGCTCTGGTGCTATGGAGCTATGGAGCTCTGGTGCTATGGAGCTATGGAGCTCTGGTGCTATGGAGCTATGGAGCTCTGGTGCTATGGAGCTATGGAGCTCTGGTGCTATGGAGCTATGGAGCTATGGAGCTCTGGTGCTATGGAGCTATGGAGCTCTGGTGCTATGGAGCTATGGAGCTCTGGTGCTATGGAGCTATGGAGCTCTGGTGCTATGGAGCTCTGGTGCTATGGAGCTATGGAGCTCTGGTGCTATGGAGCTCTGGAGCTCTGGAGGTATGGAGCTATGGAGCTATGGAGCCACCAGCCAGCACCCTCCGTGGCTGGATCAATGGAAGTGTTTTAGGTACCAGGCAGCCAAAGGGCCGAGGCCTCACGCTCGACCACGCCGGCGCAGAGTTCCAGCCGCTCGGATAAGCTCTGTCACTCACCCGCCGCGCAGCCACCGGTAACGGGGAAATGTCGCCGCCTTGTGGACACGCCGTTGTAAATGAATGGGCTTTCGCACTTAGTGCAATTTTAGCACACTCTCTGACTGGAGCTATGGAAGTATGGAGCTATGGAGCCACCAGCCACCCAGGCTGGAGCTATGGAGCTATGGAGCTCTGGTGCTATGGAGCTATGGAGCTCTGGTGCTATGGAGCTATGGAGCTCTGGTGCTATGGAGCTATGGAGCTCTGGTGCTATGGAGCTATGGAGCTCTGGTGCTATGGAGCTATGGAGCTCTGGTGCTATGGAGCTATGGAGCTCTGGTGCTATGGAGCTATGGAGCTCTGGTGCTATGGAGCTATGGAGCTCTGGTGCTATGGAGCTATGGAGCTCTGGTGCTATGGAGCTATGGAGCTCTGGTGCTATGGAGCTATGGAGCTATGGAGCTCTGGTGCTATGGAGCTATGGAGCTCTGGTGCTATGGAGCTATGGAGCTCTGGTGCTATGGAGCTATGGAGCTCTGGTGCTATGGAGCTCTGGTGCTATGGAGCTATGGAGCTCTGGTGCTATGGAGCTCTGGAGCTCTGGAGGTATGGAGCTATGGAGCTATGGAGCCACCAGCCAGCACCCTCCGTGGCTGGATCAATGGAAGTGTTTTAGGTACCAGGCAGCCAAAGGGCCGAGGCCTCACGCTCGACCACGCCGGCGCAGAGTTCCAGCCGCTCGGATAAGCTCTGTCACTCACCCGCCGCGCAGCCACCGGTAACGGGGAAATGTCGCCGCCTTGTGGACACGCCGTTGTAAATGAATGGGCTTTCGCACTTAGTGCAAT
>NW_028232053.1:262500-280000 GCF_054491065.1 Syngnathus leptorhynchus
CTCACGCTCCCTCCTTGGATGGACAACATTCGTAGTTGACACTTTGTGTCATTTTATCCGAGCGGGCGGGCGCCGCGAGGCGGACCGTCCGGGGCGACTCTCGGCCTGTGTTTAAGGAGCCGGCCGGGCATCACGCTCCTTCCTTGGATGGACAACATTCGCAGTTGACACTTTGTGTCATTTTATCCGAGCAGACGGGCGCCGCGAGGCGGACCGTCCGGGGCGACTCTCGGCCTGTGTTTTCGGAGCCGGCCGGGCATCACGCTCCCTCCTTGGATGGACAACATTCGTAGTTGACACTTTGTGTCATTTTATCCGAGCGGGCGGGCGCCTCGAGAGGCGGACCGTCCGGGGCGACTCTCGGCCTGTGTTTTCGGAGCCGGCCGGGCCTCACGCTCCCTCCTTGGATGGACAACATTCGTAGTTGACACTTTGTGTCATTTTATCCGAGCGGGCGGGCGCCGCGAGGCGGACCGTCCGGGGCGACTCTCGGCCTGTGTTTAAGGAGCCGGCCGGGCATCACGCTCCTTCCTTGGATGGACAACATTCGCAGTTGACACTTTGTGTCATTTTATCCGAGCAGACGGGCGCCGCGAGGCGGACCGTCCGGGGCGACTCTCGGCCTGTGTTTTCGGAGCCGGCCGGGCATCACGCTCCCTCCTTGGATGGACAACATTCGTAGTTGACACTTTGTGTCATTTTATCCGAGCAGACGGGCGCCGCGAGGCGACCGTCCGGGGCGACTCTCGGCCTGTGTTTAAGGAGCCGGCCGGGCATCACGCTCCTTCCTTGGATGGACAACATTCGTAGTTGACACTTTGTGTCATTTTATCCGAGCGGGCGGGCGCCGCGAGGCGGACCGTCCGGGGCGACTCTCGGCCTGTGTTTAAGGAGCCGGCCGGGCATCACGCTCCTTCCTTGGATGGACAACATTCGCAGTTGACACTTTGTGTCATTTTATCCGAGCAGACGGGCGCCGCGAGGCGGACCGTCCGGGGCGACTCTCGGCCTGTGTTTTCGGAGCCGGCCGGGCATCACGCTCCCTCCTTGGATGGACAACATTCGTAGTTGACACTTTGTGTCATTTTATCCGAGCAGACGGGCGCCGCGAGGCGGACCGTCCGGGGCGACTCTCGGCCTGTGTTTAAGGAGCCGGCCGGGCATCACGCTCCTTCCTTGGATGGACAACATTCGCAGTTGACACTTTGTGTCATTTTGTTCGGCCTGTGTTTAAGGAGGCGGCCGTCCTCCACTCGGTCCGTGTTTAAGGAGCGACACTCGCGCTCCGGTTCGGCCTGTATTTAGGGAGGCGGCCGTCCTCCGCTTGGTCTGTGTTAAGGGCGACACTCTGTCCATGTTTGAGGAGCCTGGCCCTGACGCTCCTCTCCGGCCTGTGTTTAAGGAGGCGGCCGTCCTCCCCTTGGTCCGTGTTAAGGGCGACACTCGGTCCATGTTTGAGGAGCCTGGCCCTGACGCTCCTCTCCGGCCTGTGTTTAAGGAGGCGGCCGTCCTCCCCTTGGTCCGTGTTAAGGGCGACACTCGGTCCATGTTTGAGGAGCCTGGCCCTGACGCTCCTCTCCGGCCTGTGTTTAAGGAGGCGGCCGTCCTCCCCTTGGTCTGTGTTAAGGGCGACACTCGGTCCATGTTTGAGGAGCCTGGCCCTGACGCTCCTCTCCGGCCTGTGTTTAAGGAGGCGGCCGTCCTCCCCTTGGTCTGTGTTAAGGGCGACACTCGGTCCATGTTTGAGGAGCCTGGCCCTGACGCTCCTCTCCGGCCTGTGTTTAAGGAGGCGGCCGTCCTCCCCTTGGTCTGTGTTAAGGGCGACACTCGGTCCATGTTTGAGGAGCCTGGCCCTGACGCTCCTCTCCGGCCTGTGTTTAAGGAGGCGGCCGTCCTCCCCTTGGTCTGTGTTAAGGGCGACACTCGGTCCGTGTTTAAGGAGCGGCCCTCGCGCTCCGGTTCGGCCTGTATTTAGGGAGGCGGCCGTCCTCCGCTTGGTCTGTGTTAAGGGCGACACTCGGTCCGTGTTTAAGGAGCCGGCCCTGACGCTCCTCTTCGGCCTGTGTTTAAGGAGGCGGCCGTCCTCCACTTCCTTCCATGCACCACCACATTCGCAGTTGACACTTTGCCATTTTTTCAGAGAGGTGACACTTAGTCGTTTTTTCGAAAGTTGACACTTAGTCGTTTTTTCGAAAGTTGACACTTTGCCGTTTTTTCAGAGAGGCGACACTTAGTCGTTTTTTCGAAAGTTGACACTTAGCCGTTTTTTCGAAAGTTGACACTTAGCCGTTTTTTCGAAAGTTGACACTTAGCCGTTTTTTCGAAAGTTGACACTTAGTCACTTTTTCGCCACAGTGACACCTCCAGCGCGTGCCACGGCGCTTTTCAGGTCTTCTATCCGACCTTGTGCTGTCGAGGACGGCGTGTCCGACGCCGTGGGGAGACCAGCACCATCTCCTCCATACTCGTAAACGGGGTGCTTTGGAAAACGGGGGGAAAGTCGATGAGTACACTGACTACTGGGACCATTTCATTGTACTCTGGCGCACCTGAAGACCAAAAAAGGTACTGCACCTTAGCCCGGGTACCTCACCCCCTGGTACCTCGAGGAGAACTTAGAAAAATTTCGACAAATTTTTGGTGAGCTCCAGGGAGAGAGGCTGATTTTTCGCTTTTTGAGGCCGACCGCCGAACCGGCGCGGGGCGGACTCACAAGCACCGCAGAGCCGTGGGCACTTAGTCGTTTTTTCAGAGAGGCGACACTTAGTCGTTTTTTCAGAGGCGACACTTAGTCGTTTTTTCGAAAGTTGACACTTAGCCGTTTTTTCGAAAGTCGACACTTAGCCGTTTTTTTGGAAAGTTGACACTTAGTCGTTTTTTCGAAAGTTGACACTTAGTCGTTTTTTCGCCACAATTGGCTCTGAGCTCCAGGGGGAGAGCCTGGTTTTGCCTTATTTCAGGCCGGCTGGGGAACCGGCGCGGGTCGGATGCACGAGCCCGGCAGAGCCGTGGGCACTTAGAAAATTTTCGCCGATTAAGCTGGGACCTCCAGGCGGAGACCGGCATTCCTCGTCCTCGGGGTTCGACCCAGGAACCGGCGCTGGGCAGACGCCGTAGCCACGCAGAGCCGTGGGCACTTAGAAAATATTCGCCAAGTTGGCTCTGAGCTCCAGGCGGAGAGGCTGGTTTTGCCTTATTTCAGGCCGGCTGGGGAACCGGCGCGGGTCGGATGCACGAGCCCGCAGAGCCGTGGGCACTTTGCCATTTTCTCAGAGTCGACACTTAGTCGTTTTTTCAGAGAGGCGACACTCTGTCGTTTTTTCGAAAGTTGACACTTTGCCGTTTTTTCAGAGAGGCGACACTTAGCCGTTTTTTCGAAAGTTGACACTTAGCCGTTTTTTCGAAAGTCGACACTTAGCCGTTTTTTCAGAGATGTGACACTTAGAAACTTTTTGCCAAGTTGGCTGTGAGCTCCAGGAGGAGACCGTCATTTTTCGTCATTCGAGGCCGACTGCGGAACCGGCGCTGGGCGGACGCCAAAGCTCGGCAGGGCCGTGGGCACTTAGAAACTTTTTGCCAAGTTGGCTGTGAGCTCCAGGAGGAGACCGTCATTTTTCGTCATTCGAGGCCGACTGCGGAACCGGCGCTGGGCGGACGCCAAAGCTCGGCAGGGCCGTGGGCACTTAGAAACTTTTTGCCAAGTTGGCTGTGAGCTCCAGGAGGAGACCGTCATTTTTCGTCATTCGAGGCCGACTGCGGAACCGGCGCTGAGCGGACGCCAAAGCTCGGCAGGGCCGTGGGCACTTAGAAACTTTTTGCCAAGTTGGCTGTGAGCTCCAGGAGGAGACCGTTATTTTTCGTCATTCGAGGCCGACTGCGGAACCGGCGCTGAGCGGACGCCAAAGCTCGGCATGGCCGTGGGCACTTAGAAACTTTTTGCCAAGTTGGCTGTGAGCTCCAGGAGGAGACCGTTATTTTTCGTCATTCGAGGCCGACTGCGGAACCGGCGCTGGGCGGACGCCAAAGCTCGGCAGGGCCGTGGGCACTTAGAAACTTTTTGCCAAGTTGGCTGTGAGCTCCAGGAGGAGACCGTTATTTTTCGTCATTCGAGGCCGACTGCGGAACCGGCGCTGAGCGGACGCCAAAGCTCGGCAGGGCCGTGGGCACTTAGAAACTTTTTGCCAAGTTGGCTGTGAGCTCCAGGAGGAGACCGTTATTTTTCGTCATTCGAGGCCGACTGCGGAACCGGCGCTGGGCGGACGCCAAAGCTCGGCAGGGCCGTGGGCACTTAGAAACTTTTTGCCAAGTTGGCTGTGAGCTCCAGGAGGAGACCGTTATTTTTCGTCATTCGAGGCCGACTGCGGAACCGGCGCTGGGCGGACGCCAAAGCTCGGCAGGGCCGTGGGCACTTAGAAACTTTTTGCCAAGTTGGCTGTGAGCTCCAGGAGGAGACCGTTATTTTTCGTCATTGGAGGCCGACTGCGGAACCGGCGCTGGGCGGACGCCAAAGCTCGGCAGGGCCGTGGGCACTTAGAAACTTTTTGCCAAGTTGGCTGTGAGCTCCAGGAGGAGACCGTTATTTTTCGTCATTCTAGGCCGGCTGCAGAACCGGCGCGGGTCGGATGCACGAGCCCGCAGAGCCGTGGGCACTTTGCCACTTTTTCGCCACAATTGGCTGTGAGCTCCAGGAGGAGACCGTTATTTTTCGTCATTCTAGGCCGGTTGCAGAACCGGCGCGGCTCGGATGCACGAGCCCGCAGAGCCGTGGGCACTTAGAAAATTTTCAGAGAGGCGACACTTTGCCATTTTTTCAGAGAGGTGACACTTAGTCGTTTTTTCGAAAGTTGACACTTAGCCGTTTTTTCGAAAGTTGACACTTAGTCGTTTTTTCGAAAGTTGACACTTAGTCGTTTTTTCGCCAAAGTGCCCACCTCCAGCGCGTGCCACGGCGCTTTCCAGGTCTTCTATCCGACCTTGTGCTGTCGAGGACGGCGTGTCCGACGCCGTGGGGAGACCAGCACCATCTCCTCCATACTCGTAAACGAGGTGCTTTGGAAAACGGGGGGAAAGTCGATGAGTACACTGACTACTGGGACCATTTCATTGTACTCTGGCGCACCTGAAGACCAAAAAAGGTACTGCACCTTAGCCCGGGTACCTCACCCCCTGGTACCTCGAGGAGAACTTAGAAAAATTTCGACAAATTTTTGGTGAGCTCCAGGGAGAGAGGCTGATTTTTTGCTTTTTGAGGCCGACCGCCGAACCGGCGCGGGGCGGACTCACAAGCCCCGCAGAGCCGTGGGCACTTAGTCGTTTTTTCGAAAGTTGACACTTAGCCGTTTTTTCGAAAGTTGACACTTAGCCGTTTTTTCGAAAGTCGACACTTAGCCGTTTTTTCGAAAGTTGACACTTAGTCGTTTTTTCGCCGATTTTGCTGGGACCTCCAGGCGAGGACCGGCGTTTTTCGTCTTCCGGGTCCGACCCGGGAACCAGCGCCGAGCGGACACATTCGCTCGCTAGTGCCGTTGGCACTTAGAAAATTTTTCGTTTGTCATGAGCTCCGGGCGGAGACCGGCGTTTTTCGTCTTCCGGGTTCGACCCGGGAACCAGCGCCGAGCGGACACATTCGCTCGCTAGTGCCGTTGGCACTTAGAAAATTTTTCGTTTGTCATGAGCTCCGGGCGGAGACCGGCGTTTTTCGTCTTCCGGGTTCGACCCGGGAACCAGCGCCGAGCGGACACATTCGCTCGCTAGTGCCGTTGGCACTTAGAAAATTTTTCGTTTGTCATGAGCTCCGGGCGGAGACCGGCGTTTTTCGTCTTCCGGGTTCGACCCGGGAACCAGCGCCGAGCGGACACATTCGCTCGCTAGTGCCGTTGGCACTTAGAAAATTTTTCGTTTGTCATGAGCTCCGGGCGGAGACCGGCGTTTTTCGTCTTCCGGGTTCGACCCGGGAACCAGCGCCGAGCGGACACATTCGCTCGCTAGTGCCGTTGGCACTTAGAAAATTTTTCGTTTGTCATGAGCTCCGGGCGGAGAGCGGCGTTTTTCGTCTTCCGGGTTCGACCCGGGAACCAGCGCCGAGCGGACACATTCGCTCGCTAGTGCCGTTGGCACTTAGAAAATTTTTCGTTTGTCATGAGCTCCGGGCGGAGAGCGGCGTTTTTCGTCTTCCGGGTTCGACCCGGGAACCAGCGCCGAGCGGACACATTCGCTCGCTAGTGCCGTTGGCACTTAGAAAATTTTTCGTTTGTCATGAGCTCCGGGCGGAGAGCGGCGTTTTTCGTCTTCCGGGTTCGACCCGGGAACCAGCGCCGAGCGGACACATTCGCTCGCTAGTGCCGTTGGCACTTAGAAAATTTTTCATTTGTCATGAGCTCCGGGCGGAGAGCGGCGTTTTTCGTCTTCCGGGTTCGACCCGGGAACCAGCGCCGAGCGGACACATTCGCTCGCTAGTGCCGTTGGCACTTAGAAAATTTTTCGTTTGTCATGAGCTCCGGGCGGAGAGCGGCGTTTTTCGTCTTCCGGGTTCGACCCGGGAACCAGCGCCGAGCGGACACATTCGCTCGCTAGTGCCGTTGGCACTTAGAAAATTTTTCGTTTGTCATGAGCTCCGGGCGGAGACCGGCGTTTTTCGTCTTCCGGGTTCGACCCGGGAACCAGCGCCGAGCGGACACATTCGCTCGCTAGTGCCGTTGGCACTTAGAAAATTTTTCGTTTGTCATGAGCTCCGGGCGGAGACCGGCGTTTTTTGTCTTCCGGGTTCGACCCGGGAACCAGCGCCGAGCGGACACATTCGCTCGCTAGTGCCGTTGGCACTTAGAAAATTTTTCGTTTGTCATGAGCTCCGGGCGGAGACCGGCATTTTTCGTCATTCGAGGCCGACGGGGGAACCAGCCGGAGCGGACACGTTTGCTCGGAAGAGCCGTTGGCACTTAGAAAAAATTCCGTGTCTCGTGAGCTCCAGGGGGGACAGGCTGGTTTTATTCATCCGTAGCCGACATGGGAACCAGCGCGGAGCGGATTGGTGTTGCGCTGCCATATACCTCATCTCTCTCAGGAGTCCCCCCCTTATACGTGCCGATGGTGTTTTGGAAAACGGGGGGTAACTGGATGAGTACACTGACTAGGGGGACCAGTACACTAGCGAGTGGGACCAGTACACTGACTAGTGGGACCAACACACTATGAGCGCCTGGTACCTAAAATGGAAGTATAGAGGCCGAATTTCGGGCAAGATCACGCCGGGTTAGGCTTCCAGGACCTCGGCTAAGCAATTTTAACGGGTCGCCCGGTTCTTTTTTGATCCAGCCCGGTTCTTTTTTTATCCAGCCTGGTTCTTTTTACACTTCCAGCTGGAGCTCGGGAGCGGCTTTTTGCACAAGATCACGCCGTGTTAGGCTTCCAGGACCTCGGCTAAGCAATTTTAACGGGTCGCCCGGTTCTTTTTTGATCCAGCCCGGTTCTTTTTTTTATCCAGCCTGGTTCTTTTTACACTTCCAGCTGGAGCTCGGGAGCGGCTTTTTGCACAAGATCACGCCGTGTTAGGCTTCCAGGACCTCGGCTAAGCAATTTTAACGGGTCGCCCGGTTCTTTTTTGATCCAGCCCGGTTCTTTTTTTTATCCAGCCCGGTTCTTTTTACACTTCCAGCTGGAGCTCGGGAGCGGCTTTTTGCACAAGATCACGCCGGGTTAGGCTTCCAGGACCTCGGCTAAGCAATTTTAACGGGTCCCCCGGTTCTTTTTTGATCCAGCCCGGTTCTTTTTTTATCCAGCCCGGTTCTTTTTACACTTCCAGCTGGAGCTCGGGAGCGGCTTTTTGCACAAGATCACGCCGGGTTAGGCTTCCAGGACCTCGGCTAAGCAATTTTAACGGGTCCCCCGGTTCTTTTTTGATCCAGCCCGGTTCTTTTTTTATCCAGCCCGGTTCTTTTTACACTTCCAGCTGGAGCTCGGGAGCGGCTTTTTGCACAAGATCACGCCGTGTTAGGCTTCCAGGACCTCGGCTAAGCAATTTTAACGGGTCGCCCGGTTCTTTTTTTTATCCAGCCCGGTTCTTTTTTTATCCAGCCCGGTTCTTTTTACACTTCCAGCTGGAGCTCGGGAGCGGCTTTTTGCACAAGATCACGCCGTGTTAGGCTTCCAGGACCTCGGCTAAGCAATTTTAACGGGTCGCCCGGTTCTTTTTTGATCCAGCCCGGTTCTTTTTTTTATCCAGCCTGGTTCTTTTTACACTTCCAGCTGGAGCTCGGGAGCGGCTTTTTGCACAAGATCACGCCGTGTTAGGCTTCCAGGACCTCGGCTAAGCAATTTTAACGGGTCGCCCGGTTCTTTTTTGATCCAGCCCGGTTCTTTTTTTTATCCAGCCCGGTTCTTTTTACACTTCCAGCTGGAGCTCGGGAGCGGCTTTTTGCACAAGATCACGCCGTGTTAGGCTTCCAGGACCTCGGCTAAGCAATTTTAACGGGTCGCCCGGTTCTTTTTTGATCCAGCCCGGTTCTTTTTTTTATCCAGCCTGGTTCTTTTTACACTTCCAGCTGGAGCTCGGGAGCGGCTTTTTGCACAAGAACACGCCGTGTTAGGCTTCCAGGACCTCGGCTAAGCAATTTTAACGGGTCGCCCGGTTCTTTTTTGATCCAGCCCGGTTCTTTTTTTTATCCAGCCTGGTTCTTTTTACACTTCCAGCTGGAGCTCGGGAGCGGCTTTTTGCACAAGATCACGCCGTGTTAGGCTTCCAGGACCTCGGCTAAGCAATTTTAACGGGTCGCCCGGTTCTTTTTTGATCCAGCCCGGTTCTTTTTTTTATCCAGCCTGGTTCTTTTTACACTTCCAGCTGGAGCTCGGGAGCGGCTTTTTGCACAAGAACACGCCGTGTTAGGCTTCCAGGACCTCGGCTAAGCAATTTTAACGGGTCGCCCGGTTCTTTTTTTGATCCAGCCCGGTTCTTTTTTTTATCCAGCCCGGTTCTTTTTACACTTCCAGCTGGAGCTCGGGAGCGGCTTTTTGCACAAGATCACGCCGTGTTAGGCTTCCAGGACCTCGGCTCAGCAATTTTAACGGGTCGCCCGGTTCTTTTTTGATCCAGCCCGGTTCTTTTTTTTATCCAGCCTGGTTCTTTTTACACTTCCAGCTGGAGCTCGGGAGCGGCTTTTTGCACAAGATCACGCCGGGTTAGGCTTCCAGGACCTCGGCTAAGCAATTTTAACGGGTCGCCCGGTTCTTTTTTGATCCAGCCCGGTTCTTTTTTTTATCCAGCCTGGTTCTTTTTACACTTCCAGCTGGAGCTCGGGAGCGGCTATTTGCACAAGATCACGCCGTGTTAGGCTTCCAGGACCTCGGCTAAGCAATTTTAACGGGTCGCCCGGTTCTTTTTTTGATCCAGCCCGGTTCTTTTTTTATCCAGCCCGGTTCTTTTTACACTTCCAGCTGGAGCTCGGGAGCGGCTTTTTGCACAAGATCACGCCGGGTTAGGCTTCCAGGACCTCGGCTAAGCAATTTTAACGGGTCGCCCGGTTCTTTTTTTTTATCCAGCCCGGTTCTTTTTTGATCCAGCCCGGTTCTTTTTACACTTCCAGCTGGAGCTCGGGAGCGGCTTTTTGCACAAGATCACGCCGTGTTAGGCTTCCAGGACCTCGGCTAAGCAATTTTAACGGGTCGCCCGGTTCTTTTTTTTATCCAGCCCGGTTCTTTTTTTATCCAGCCCGGTTCTTTTTACACTTCCAGCTGGAGCTCGGGAGCGGCTTTTTGCACAAGATCACGCCGTGTTAGGCTTCCAGGACCTCGGCTAAGCAATTTTAACGGGTCGCCCGGTTCTTTTTTGATCCAGCCCGGTTCTTTTTTTTATCCAGCCTGGTTCTTTTTACACTTCCAGCTGGAGCTCGGGAGCGGCTTTTTGCACAAGATCACGCCGTGTTAGGCTTCCAGGACCTCGGCTAAGCAATTTTAACGGGTCGCCCGGTTCTTTTTTGATCCAGCCCGGTTCTTTTTTTATCCAGCCTGGTTCTTTTTACACTTCCAGCTGGAGCTCGGGAGCGGCTTTTTGCACAAGATCACGCCGTGTTAGGCTTCCAGGACCTCGGCTAAGCAATTTTAACGGGTCGCCCGGTTCTTTTTTGATCCAGCCCGGTTCTTTTTTTTATCCAGCCTGGTTCTTTTTACACTTCCAGCTGGAGCTCGGGAGCGGCTTTTTGCACAAGATCACGCCGTGTTAGGCTTCCAGGACCTCGGCTAAGCAATTTTAACGGGTCGCCCGGTTCTTTTTTGATCCAGCCCGGTTCTTTTTTTTATCCAGCCCGGTTCTTTTTACACTTCCAGCTGGAGCTCGGGAGCGGCTTTTTGCACAAGATCACGCCGGGTTAGGCTTCCAGGACCTCGGCTAAGCAATTTTAACGGGTCCCCCGGTTCTTTTTTGATCCAGCCCGGTTCTTTTTTTATCCAGCCCGGTTCTTTTTACACTTCCAGCTGGAGCTCGGGAGCGGCTTTTTGCACAAGAACACGCCGGGTTAGGCTTCCAGGACCTCGGCTAAGCAATTTTAACGGGTCGCCCGGTTCTTTTTTGATCCAGCCCGGTTCTTTTTTTATCCAGCCCGGTTCTTTTTACACTTCCAGCTGGAGCTCGGGAGCGGCTTTTTGCACAAGATCACGCCGTGTTAGGCTTCCAGGACCTCGGCTAAGCAATTTTAACGGGTCGCCCGGTTCTTTTTTTTATCCAGCCCGGTTCTTTTTTTATCCAGCCCGGTTCTTTTTACACTTCCAGCTGGAGCTCGGGAGCGGCTTTTTGCACAAGATCACGCCGTGTTAGGCTTCCAGGACCTCGGCTAAGCAATTTTAACGGGTCGCCCGGTTCTTTTTTGATCCAGCCCGGTTCTTTTTTTTATCCAGCCTGGTTCTTTTTACACTTCCAGCTGGAGCTCGGGAGCGGCTTTTTGCACAAGATCACGCCGTGTTAGGCTTCCAGGACCTCGGCTAAGCAATTTTAACGGGTCGCCCGGTTCTTTTTTGATCCAGCCCGGTTCTTTTTTTTATCCAGCCCGGTTCTTTTTACACTTCCAGCTGGAGCTCGGGAGCGGCTTTTTGCACAAGATCACGCCGTGTTAGGCTTCCAGGACCTCGGCTAAGCAATTTTAACGGGTCGCCCGGTTCTTTTTTGATCCAGCCCGGTTCTTTTTTTTATCCAGCCTGGTTCTTTTTACACTTCCAGCTGGAGCTCGGGAGCGGCTTTTTGCACAAGAACACGCCGTGTTAGGCTTCCAGGACCTCGGCTAAGCAATTTTAACGGGTCGCCCGGTTCTTTTTTGATCCAGCCCGGTTCTTTTTTTTATCCAGCCTGGTTCTTTTTACACTTCCAGCTGGAGCTCGGGAGCGGCTTTTTGCACAAGATCACGCCGTGTTAGGCTTCCAGGACCTCGGCTAAGCAATTTTAACGGGTCGCCCGGTTCTTTTTTGATCCAGCCCGGTTCTTTTTTTTATCCAGCCTGGTTCTTTTTACACTTCCAGCTGGAGCTCGGGAGCGGCTTTTTGCACAAGAACACGCCGTGTTAGGCTTCCAGGACCTCGGCTAAGCAATTTTAACGGGTCGCCCGGTTCTTTTTTTGATCCAGCCCGGTTCTTTTTTTTATCCAGCCCGGTTCTTTTTACACTTCCAGCTGGAGCTCGGGAGCGGCTTTTTGCACAAGATCACGCCGTGTTAGGCTTCCAGGACCTCGGCTCAGCAATTTTAACGGGTCGCCCGGTTCTTTTTTGATCCAGCCCGGTTCTTTTTTTTATCCAGCCTGGTTCTTTTTACACTTCCAGCTGGAGCTCGGGAGCGGCTTTTTGCACAAGATCACGCCGGGTTAGGGTTCCAGGACCTCGGCTAAGCAATTTTAACGGGCCGCCCGGTTCTTTTTTTGATCCAGCCCGGTTCTTTTTACACTTCCAGCTGGAGCTCAGCAGCGGCTTTTTGCACAAGATCACGCCGGGTTAGGCTTCCAGGACCTCGGCTAAGCACTTCTAACGGGCCCTGGTCCACCCCTGCCAGCGCATTTCAAAACTTGGCATTAATTTCGACCTAAGAGACGAAGTCTGATTTTTTTCTACCACTTGGGCGGCCTTTTTGCACCCAGAACACCCGCACCGGCACCATAAATTCGAAGGGTGCCGAGTGCGTCGGCGCAGATTCTGCGACGGAGTGACACTTCCCTCTTGTGGACATTCGGCGGTAGGTGAAATGCGCACTCGGTCTTCTCTTTTCTTTTCCTTCCAGTGAAACTTTGGCAACATTCTGCGAGCTGCTGGCTTCCAGAACCTCGGCCAAGCAGGTGGAGGATTTTTTTCCACTTCCAGCTGGAGGTGAGGAGGGACTTTTTGGGCAAGATCACGCCGACTTAGCAAGCAAGGTGGAAGTGCCAGCATGCAGTGGCTGGAAGTGTGGATGTGGAGCTCCAGCACCCTCCCTGCCTATGGAAGTGTGGAGCTCCAGCACCCTCCCTGCCTATGGAAGTGTGGAGCTCCAGCACCCTCCCTGCCTATGGAAGTGTGGAGCTCCAGCACCCTCCCTGCCTATGGAAGTGTGGAGCTCCAGCACCCTCCCTGCCTATGGAAGTGTGGAGCTCCAGCACCCTCCCTGCCTATGGAAGTGTCGAGCTCCAGCACCCTCCCTGCCTATGGAAGTGTGGAGCTCCAGCACCCTCCCTGCCTATGGAAGTGTGGAGCTCCAGCACCCTCCCTGCCTATGGAAGTGTGGAGCTCCAGCACCCTCCCTGCCTATGGAAGTGTGGAGCTCCAGCACCCTCCCTGCCTATGGAAGTGTGGAGCTCCAGCACCCTCCCTGCCTATGGAAGTGTGGAGCTCCAGCACCCTCCCTGCCTATGGAAGTGTGGAGCTCCAGCACCCTCCCTGCCTATGGAAGTGTGGAGCTCCAGCACCCTCCCTGCCTATGGAAGTGTGGAGCTCCAGCACCCTCCCTGCCTATGGAAGTGTGGAGCTCCAGCACCCTCCCTGCCTATGGAAGTGTGGAGCTCCAGCACCCTCCCTGCCTATGGAAGTGTGGAGCTCCAGCACCCTCCCTGCCTATGGAAGTGTGGAGCTCCAGCACCCTCCCTGCCTATGGAAGTGTGGAGCTCCAGCACCCTCCCTGCCTATGGAAGTGTGGAGCTCCAGCACCCTCCCTGCCTATGGAAGTGTGGAGCTCCAGCACCCTCCCTGCCTATGGAAGTGTGGAGCTCCAGCACCCTCCCTGCCTATGGAAGTGTGGAGCTCCAGCACCCTCCCTGCCTATGGAAGTGTGGAGCTCCAGCACCCTCCCTGCCTATGGAAGTGTGGAGCTCCAGCACCCTCCCTGCCTATGGAAGTGTGGAGCTCCAGCACCCTCCCTGCCTATGGAAGTGTGGAGCTCCAGCACCCTCCCTGCCTATGGAAGTGTGGAGCTCCAGCACCCTCCCTGCCTATGGAAGTGTGGAGCTCCAGCACCCTCCCTGCCTATGGAAGTGTGGAGCTCCAGCACCCTCCCTGCCTATGGAAGTGTGGAGCTCCAGCACCCTCCCTGCCTATGGAAGTGTGGAGCTCCAGCACCCTCCCTGCCTATGGAAGTGTGGAGCTCCAGCACCCTCCCTGCCTATGGAAGTGTGGAGCTCCAGCACCCTCCCTGCCTATGGAAGTGTGGAGCTCCAGCACCCTCCCTGCCTATGGAAGTGTGGAGCTCCAGCACCCTCCCTGCCTATGGAAGTGTGGAGCTCCAGCACCCTCCCTGCCTATGGAAGTGTGGAGCTCCAGCACCCTCCCTGCCTATGGAAGTGTGGAGCTCCAGCACCCTCCGTGCCTAGGGAAGTGTGGAGCTCCAGCACCCTCCGTGCCTATGGAAGAGCCACCTCCGCGGGCATGCTGCTCAACCACGCCGGCCCAGAGTTCCAGCCGCTCGGCTACACTCTCTCACAAGCCCCGCCTGGAGCTCCCCAGCCCGCCCCTGGTACCTCAACTACCGAGGCCAGCCGCTCGACCAGGCCGGCCCAGAGTTCCAGCCGCTCGGATAAGCTCTGTCACTCTCCCGCTAAGCAGCCACCGGTAACGGGGAAATGTCGCCGCCTTGTGGACACGCCGTTGTAAATGAATGGGCTTTCGCACTTAGTGCAATTTTCGCCAGCTCCGTGGCTGCAAGTATGGAGCTATGGAGCTATGGAGCCACCAGACAGGCTGGAGCTCTGGAGCTATGGAAGTATGGAGCTCTGGAGCTATGGAGCTATGGAGCTATGGAGCTCTGGGGCTATGGAGCTATGGAGCTATGGAGCTCTGGAGCTCTGGTGCTATGGAGCTCTGGAGCTCTGGTGCTATGGAGCTATGGAGCTATGGAGCTATGGAGCTATGGAGCTATGGAAGTCTGGAGCTATGGAAGTATGGAGCTATGGAAGTATGGAGCTATGGAGCTATGGAGCTATGGAGCTATGGAGCCACCAGCCAGCACCCTCCGTGGCTCAACCACGCCGGCCCAGAGTTCCAGCCGCTCGGCTTCACTCTCTCACAAGCCCCGCCTGGAGCTCCCCAGCCCGCCCCTGGTACCTCAACTACCGAGGCCAGCCGCTCGACCAGGCCGGCCCAGAGTTCCAGCCGCTCGGCTTCACTCTCTCACAAGACCCGCCTGGAGCTCCCCGGCCCACCCCTGGTACCTCAACTACCGAGGCCAGCCGTTCGACCACGCCGGCGCAGAGTTCCAGCCGCTCGGATAAGCTCTGTCACTCTCCTGCCGCGCAGCCACCGGTAACGGGGAAATGTCGCCGCCTTGTGGACACGCCCTTGTAAATGAATGGGCTTTCGCACTTAGTGCAATTTTCGCCAACTCTCTGACTGGAGCTATGGAAGTATGGAGCTATGGAGCCACCAGCCACCCAGGCTGGAGCTATGGAGCTCTGGTGCTATGGAGCTCTGGTGCTATGGAGCTATGGAGCTCTGGAGCTCTGGTGCTATGGAGCTATGGAGCTCTGGAAGTATGGAGCTATGGAGCTCTGGAGGTATGGAGCTATGGAGCCCTGGAGCCCTGGAGCTATGGAGCCCTGGAGCTATGGAGCCCTGGAGCCCTGGAGCTGAGCTATGGAGCCCTGGAGCTATGGAGCTATGGAGCTCTGGTGCTATGGAGCTATGGAGCTCTGGTGCTATGGAGCTATGGAGCTCTGGTGCTATGGAGCTATGGAGCTCTGGTGCTATGGAGCTATGGAGCTCTGGTGCTATGGAGCTATGGAGCTGGTGCTATGGAGCTATGGAGCTCTGGTGCTATGGAGCTATGGAGCTCTGGTGCTATGGAGCTCTGGTGCTATGGAGCTATGGAGCTCTGGTGCTATGGAGCTATGGAGCTCTGGTGCTATGGAGCTATGGAGCTCTGGTGCTATGGAGCTCTGGTGCTATGGAGCTATGGAGCTCTGGTGCTATGGAGCTCTGGAGCTCTGGAGGTATGGAGCTATGGAGGTATGGAGCCACCAGCCAGCACCCTCCGTGGCTGGATCAATGGAAGTGTTTAGGTACCAGGCGGCCAAAGTGCCGAGGCCTCACGCTCGACCACGCCGGCGCAGAGTTCCAGCCGCTCGGATGAGCTCTGTCACTCTCCCGCCGCGCAGCCACCGGTAACGGGGAAATGTCGCCGCCTTGTGGACACGCCGTTGTAAATGAATGGGCTTTCGCACTTAGTGCAATTTTCGCCAACTCTCTGACTTAGAGCTATGGAAGTATGGAGCTATGGAGCCACCAGCCACCCAGGCTGGAGCTATGGAGCTCTGGAGCTCTGGTGCTATGGAGCTCTGGAGGTATGGAGCTATGGAGCTATGGAGCTATGGAGCTATGGAGCCCTGGAGCTCTGGAGGTATGGAGCTATGGTGCTATGGAGCTCTGAAGCCATGGAGCTCTGGTGCTATGGAGCTCTGGAGGTATGGAGCTCTGGAGGTATGGAGCTATGGAGCCCTGGAGCCCTGGAGCTATGGAGCCCTGGAGCTATGGAGCCCTGGAGCCCTGGAGCTATGGAGCCCTGGAGCTATGGAGCCCTGGAGCCCTGGAGCTATGGAGCCCTGGAGCTATGGAGCTATGGAGCCCTGGAGCTATGGAGCTATGGAGCTCTGGTGCTATGGAGCTATGGAGCTCTGGTGCTATGGAGCTATGGAGCTCTGGTGCTATGGAGCTATGGAGCTCTGGTGCTATGGAGGTATGGAGCTCTGGTGCTATGGAAGTATGGAGCTATGGAGCTATGGAAGTATGGAGCTATGGAGCTATGGAGCTCTGGTGCTATGGAGGTATGGAGCTCTGGTGCTATGGAAGTATGGAGCTATGGAGCTATGGAAGTATGGAGCTATGGAGCTATGGAGCTCTGGTGCTATGGAGCTATGGAGCTCTGGTGCTATGGAGCTATGGAGCTCTGGTGCTATGGAGCTATGGAGCTCTGGTGCTATGGAGCTATGGAGCTATGGAGCTCTGGTGCTATGGAGCTATGGAGCTCTGGTGCTATGGAGCTATGGAGCTCTGGTGCTATGGAGCTATGGAGCTCTGGTGCTATGGAGCTCTGGTGCTATGGAGCTATGGAGCTCTGGTGCTATGGAGCTCTGGAGCTCTGGAGGTATGGAGCTATGGAGCTATGGAGCCACCAGCCAGCACCCTCCGTGGCTGGATCAATGGAAGTGTTTTAGGTACCAGGCAGCCAAAGGGCCGAGGCCTCACGCTCGACCACGCCGGCGCAGAGTTCCAGCCGCTCGGATAAGCTCTGTCACTCACCCGCCGCGCAGCCACCGGTAACGGGGAAATGTCGCCGCCTTGTGGACACGCCGTTGTAAATGAATGGGCTTTCGCACTTAGTGCAATTTTAGCACACTCTCTGACTGGAGCTATGGAAGTATGGAGCTATGGAGCCACCAGCCACCCAGGCTGGAGCTATGGAGCTATGGAGCTCTGGTGCTATGGAGCTATGGAGCTCTGGTGCTATGGAGCTATGGAGCTCTGGTGCTATGGAGCTATGGAGCTCTGGTGCTATGGAGCTATGGAGCTCTGGTGCTATGGAGCTATGGAGCTCTGGTGCTATGGAGCTATGGAGCTCTGGTGCTATGGAGCTATGGAGCTCTGGTGCTATGGAGCTATGGAGCTCTGGTGCTATGGAGCTATGGAGCTCTGGTGCTATGGAGCTATGGAGCTCTGGTGCTATGGAGCTATGGAGCTATGGAGCTCTGGTGCTATGGAGCTATGGAGCTCTGGTGCTATGGAGCTATGGAGCTCTGGTGCTATGGAGCTATGGAGCTCTGGTGCTATGGAGCTCTGGTGCTATGGAGCTATGGAGCTCTGGTGCTATGGAGCTCTGGAGCTCTGGAGGTATGGAGCTATGGAGCTATGGAGCCACCAGCCAGCACCCTCCGTGGCTGGATCAATGGAAGTGTTTTAGGTACCAGGCAGCCAAAGGGCCGAGGCCTCACGCTCGACCACGCCGGCGCAGAGTTCCAGCCGCTCGGATAAGCTCTGTCACTCACCCGCCGCGCAGCCACCGGTAACGGGGAAATGTCGC
>NW_028232053.1:290000-310000 GCF_054491065.1 Syngnathus leptorhynchus
GCATGGCTTAATCTTTGAGACAAGCATATGCTACTGGCAGGATCAACCAGGTAGGAGAGAGGGTGGCTGGGTAGCGCCTCTCGCTCGCCGGCCCGCCGGAGCGGGGGCTCGCGCGACTGTTTTCCGGACGCCGGCCGCGGTTCGCGGGGGCTCTAGGTGGTCTGACGCTGCCGCGGGGTGAGATGGATCGGGCTGGACCCGGCGCAGCCGAAGCCGAGGACGCGGAACCTCGAATGCGACCCTCGCGGACCCCTAAACGAGAGGAGCTGCGCCCGGCCTCGTAAGACACCTCTTCTCCGGTGCTAGGTCGACCCCGACGCCGCTGGCCGCCGCCGCCGCCTTGCCGCTATCCCTCCGCACGTTTGGGGCCGGTGGCGACCCGCAGGACGGCCGACAACTCGCTCGTTTGGCGGGGCGATGCAAGGTTAGGCGAACTGGGCGGTAACTCGGGTTAGTCGAGGGGACTTCGCGGTGGACAGGGGGGTGCGAATCCGGCCGGGCGGCCCTTCGATGGAGCCTGGTGCAGGGACATTCAATGGGATGAGCCGCGCTCGCCGCGGAACCTTCGAGCGCCGCTACTCAGCAAGTAAACGAGAGGGAGCTGCGCCCGGCCTCGTAAGACGCCTCTTCTCCGGTGTGAGCGCCCCGACGCCGCTGGCCGCCGCCGCCGCCTTGCCGCTATCCCGCCGCGCGTTTGGGGAGGGAGGGCGACCCGTAGGACGGCCCGCCGACTACACGACCGTTTGGCAGAGCGAGTGCAAGGTTAGGCGAGCTGGGCGGTAACTCGGGTTAGTCTGGGGAGACTCGCGGTGGACAGGGTGGCGCGAATCCGGCCGGGCGGCCCCATCGATTAAGCATTGGTAGGGAGCCGAGGATGAGCCGTGCGAGGTGGCCTCGGAGGCGGTCCGTGGGGGACGACGGGGGGGGACGGGCGTCGGCCCTCCGGCCCGAGCAGAGAACGTTCGGTCACCCAAGCGGGAATCTGCGCCCCGGCCCGAGTCGGACTCGGTCGGTGCGGCCCGCTGAGGCCCTCAACTATTCCCGTACGCGGGGGTCGGGAGCTGCGGCGCTGCGCCGGCGACTTACCCGCGCGAGGCACGCACTGCGTGCGGCCAGGATGCGGAGTTGGATCGGCGCTGGTTGGGAACCCTCGGGGAACGAAGGCGGACGGCGGCCAGCCGGCGCCGACGAACCCGTCGGGGAGGGGGCTGGTGGCAGGCGCGATCGGCACTATTGCTGACTGCCGGGAGGGAAGCTGCGCCCCGGCCGAGTCAGACTCAGCCGTTGCGGCCCCCCCGAGCCCGCAGCGCGTAGCGCGGAAGCCATACGCCCCCCCGATGCGGAGCGACAGACGCCCCCGCGACCGCGGTTGGTCGGGAAGGCTTTTCGGATAGAGGTCGGACGGTGTGTGTGGACGGCTTCCCGTGGTGCCGCCGCTATCAAGCCGGAGGGTTTGAGAAACGACATTCGCGGAAGGACCGGCGCGGCCGGCGGACGCTCGCACGCGCGGCGCCCGACACTCAGCCGCTCGCTCGGCCTCCGTGGATCGTGGCTAGGTGGGATGGATGCCAAACCGGGTCGTCTCGGTCTCGCCGCAGTACGGTCGCGCCGGGGCCTGCGGGGCGGCGCGGGGAGCGCACGCTCACGCGGCGGCCGGGGCGCTAGAGTGCGACCCGCAGTGGGTAGGAACCGTCCACCCGACGTCGGACGAGCCGAGGCCGATGGAGGCCCTACCAAGGCGGGTCATGAGTGCCAGTCGGTCAGTTGGGTGAGGGGGTACTCGGAGGCCCGCCGGGAGCAGACGGGCGACCGGGGATGGGGGGCGTACGCGGGCGGGCGCCGGGAGAAGACGGCCCGTCCGGGGTCGAATCTCGGCCTGTGTTTTCGGAGCCGGCCGGGCATCACGCTCCCTCCTTGGATGGACAACATTCGTAGTTGACACTTTGTGTCATTTTATCCGAGCGGGCGGGCGCCTCGAGAGGCGGACCGTCCGGGGCGACTCTCGGCCTGTGTTTTCGGAGCCGGCCGGGCCTCACGCTCCCTCCTTGGATGGACAACATTCGTAGTTGACACTTTGTGTCATTTTATCCGAGCAGACGGGCGCCGCGAGGCGGACCGTCCGGGGCGACTCTCGGCCTGTGTTTTCGGAGCCGGCCGGGCATCACGCTCCCTCCTTGGATGGACAACATTCGTAGTTGACACTTTGTGTCATTTTATCCGAGCGGGCGGGCGCCTCGAGAGGCGGACCGTCCGGGGCGACTCTCGGCCTGTGTTTTCGGAGCCGGCCGGGCCTCACGCTCCCTCCTTGGATGGACAACATTCGTAGTTGACACTTTGTGTCATTTTATCCGAGCGGGCGGGCGCCGCGAGGCGGACCGTCCGGGGCGACTCTCGGCCTGTGTTTAAGGAGCCGGCCGGGCATCACGCTCCTTCCTTGGATGGACAACATTCGCAGTTGACACTTTGTGTCATTTTATCCGAGCAGACGGGCGCCGCGAGGCGGACCGTCCGGGGCGACTCTCGGCCTGTGTTTTCGGAGCCGGCCGGGCATCACGCTCCCTCCTTGGATGGACAACATTCGTAGTTGACACTTTGTGTCATTTTATCCGAGCGGGCGGGCGCCTCGAGAGGCGGACCGTCCGGGGCGACTCTCGGCCTGTGTTTTCGGAGCCGGCCGGGCCTCACGCTCCCTCCTTGGATGGACAACATTCGTAGTTGACACTTTGTGTCATTTTATCCGAGCGGGCGGGCGCCGCGAGGCGGACCGTCCGGGGCGACTCTCGGCCTGTGTTTAAGGAGCCGGCCGGGCATCACGCTCCTTCCTTGGATGGACAACATTCGCAGTTGACACTTTGTGTCATTTTATCCGAGCAGACGGGCGCCGCGAGGCGGACCGTCCGGGGCGACTCTCGGCCTGTGTTTTCGGAGCCGGCCGGGCATCACGCTCCCTCCTTGGATGGACAACATTCGTAGTTGACACTTTGTGTCATTTTATCCGAGCAGACGGGCGCCGCGAGGCGACCGTCCGGGGCGACTCTCGGCCTGTGTTTAAGGAGCCGGCCGGGCATCACGCTCCTTCCTTGGATGGACAACATTCGTAGTTGACACTTTGTGTCATTTTATCCGAGCGGGCGGGCGCCGCGAGGCGGACCGTCCGGGGCGACTCTCGGCCTGTGTTTAAGGAGCCGGCCGGGCATCACGCTCCTTCCTTGGATGGACAACATTCGCAGTTGACACTTTGTGTCATTTTATCCGAGCAGACGGGCGCCGCGAGGCGGACCGTCCGGGGCGACTCTCGGCCTGTGTTTTCGGAGCCGGCCGGGCATCACGCTCCCTCCTTGGATGGACAACATTCGTAGTTGACACTTTGTGTCATTTTATCCGAGCAGACGGGCGCCGCGAGGCGGACCGTCCGGGGCGACTCTCGGCCTGTGTTTAAGGAGCCGGCCGGGCATCACGCTCCTTCCTTGGATGGACAACATTCGCAGTTGACACTTTGTGTCATTTTGTTCGGCCTGTGTTTAAGGAGGCGGCCGTCCTCCACTCGGTCCGTGTTTAAGGAGCGACACTCGCGCTCCGGTTCGGCCTGTATTTAGGGAGGCGGCCGTCCTCCGCTTGGTCTGTGTTAAGGGCGACACTCTGTCCATGTTTGAGGAGCCTGGCCCTGACGCTCCTCTCCGGCCTGTGTTTAAGGAGGCGGCCGTCCTCCCCTTGGTCCGTGTTAAGGGCGACACTCGGTCCATGTTTGAGGAGCCTGGCCCTGACGCTCCTCTCCGGCCTGTGTTTAAGGAGGCGGCCGTCCTCCCCTTGGTCCGTGTTAAGGGCGACACTCGGTCCATGTTTGAGGAGCCTGGCCCTGACGCTCCTCTCCGGCCTGTGTTTAAGGAGGCGGCCGTCCTCCCCTTGGTCTGTGTTAAGGGCGACACTCGGTCCATGTTTGAGGAGCCTGGCCCTGACGCTCCTCTCCGGCCTGTGTTTAAGGAGGCGGCCGTCCTCCCCTTGGTCTGTGTTAAGGGCGACACTCGGTCCATGTTTGAGGAGCCTGGCCCTGACGCTCCTCTCCGGCCTGTGTTTAAGGAGGCGGCCGTCCTCCCCTTGGTCTGTGTTAAGGGCGACACTCGGTCCATGTTTGAGGAGCCTGGCCCTGACGCTCCTCTCCGGCCTGTGTTTAAGGAGGCGGCCGTCCTCCCCTTGGTCTGTGTTAAGGGCGACACTCGGTCCGTGTTTAAGGAGCGGCCCTCGCGCTCCGGTTCGGCCTGTATTTAGGGAGGCGGCCGTCCTCCGCTTGGTCTGTGTTAAGGGCGACACTCGGTCCGTGTTTAAGGAGCCGGCCCTGACGCTCCTCTTCGGCCTGTGTTTAAGGAGGCGGCCGTCCTCCACTTCCTTCCATGCACCACCACATTCGCAGTTGACACTTTGCCATTTTTTCAGAGAGGTGACACTTAGTCGTTTTTTCGAAAGTTGACACTTAGTCGTTTTTTCGAAAGTTGACACTTTGCCGTTTTTTCAGAGAGGCGACACTTAGTCGTTTTTTCGAAAGTTGACACTTAGCCGTTTTTTCGAAAGTTGACACTTAGCCGTTTTTTCGAAAGTTGACACTTAGCCGTTTTTTCGAAAGTTGACACTTAGTCACTTTTTCGCCACAGTGACACCTCCAGCGCGTGCCACGGCGCTTTTCAGGTCTTCTATCCGACCTTGTGCTGTCGAGGACGGCGTGTCCGACGCCGTGGGGAGACCAGCACCATCTCCTCCATACTCGTAAACGGGGTGCTTTGGAAAACGGGGGGAAAGTCGATGAGTACACTGACTACTGGGACCATTTCATTGTACTCTGGCGCACCTGAAGACCAAAAAAGGTACTGCACCTTAGCCCGGGTACCTCACCCCCTGGTACCTCGAGGAGAACTTAGAAAAATTTCGACAAATTTTTGGTGAGCTCCAGGGAGAGAGGCTGATTTTTCGCTTTTTGAGGCCGACCGCCGAACCGGCGCGGGGCGGACTCACAAGCACCGCAGAGCCGTGGGCACTTAGTCGTTTTTTCAGAGAGGCGACACTTAGTCGTTTTTTCAGAGGCGACACTTAGTCGTTTTTTCGAAAGTTGACACTTAGCCGTTTTTTCGAAAGTCGACACTTAGCCGTTTTTTTGGAAAGTTGACACTTAGTCGTTTTTTCGAAAGTTGACACTTAGTCGTTTTTTCGCCACAATTGGCTCTGAGCTCCAGGGGGAGAGCCTGGTTTTGCCTTATTTCAGGCCGGCTGGGGAACCGGCGCGGGTCGGATGCACGAGCCCGGCAGAGCCGTGGGCACTTAGAAAATTTTCGCCGATTAAGCTGGGACCTCCAGGCGGAGACCGGCATTCCTCGTCCTCGGGGTTCGACCCAGGAACCGGCGCTGGGCAGACGCCGTAGCCACGCAGAGCCGTGGGCACTTAGAAAATATTCGCCAAGTTGGCTCTGAGCTCCAGGCGGAGAGGCTGGTTTTGCCTTATTTCAGGCCGGCTGGGGAACCGGCGCGGGTCGGATGCACGAGCCCGCAGAGCCGTGGGCACTTTGCCATTTTCTCAGAGTCGACACTTAGTCGTTTTTTCAGAGAGGCGACACTCTGTCGTTTTTTCGAAAGTTGACACTTTGCCGTTTTTTCAGAGAGGCGACACTTAGCCGTTTTTTCGAAAGTTGACACTTAGCCGTTTTTTCGAAAGTCGACACTTAGCCGTTTTTTCAGAGATGTGACACTTAGAAACTTTTTGCCAAGTTGGCTGTGAGCTCCAGGAGGAGACCGTCATTTTTCGTCATTCGAGGCCGACTGCGGAACCGGCGCTGGGCGGACGCCAAAGCTCGGCAGGGCCGTGGGCACTTAGAAACTTTTTGCCAAGTTGGCTGTGAGCTCCAGGAGGAGACCGTCATTTTTCGTCATTCGAGGCCGACTGCGGAACCGGCGCTGGGCGGACGCCAAAGCTCGGCAGGGCCGTGGGCACTTAGAAACTTTTTGCCAAGTTGGCTGTGAGCTCCAGGAGGAGACCGTCATTTTTCGTCATTCGAGGCCGACTGTGGAACCGGCGCTGAGCGGACGCCAAAGCTCGGCAGGGCCGTGGGCACTTAGAAACTTTTTGCCAAGTTGGCTGTGAGCTCCAGGAGGAGACCGTTATTTTTCGTCATTCGAGGCCGACTGCGGAACCGGCGCTGAGCGGACGCCAAAGCTCGGCATGGCCGTGGGCACTTAGAAACTTTTTGCCAAGTTGGCTGTGAGCTCCAGGAGGAGACCGTTATTTTTCGTCATTCGAGGCCGACTGCGGAACCGGCGCTGGGCGGACGCCAAAGCTCGGCAGGGCCGTGGGCACTTAGAAACTTTTTGCCAAGTTGGCTGTGAGCTCCAGGAGGAGACCGTTATTTTTCGTCATTCGAGGCCGACTGCGGAACCGGCGCTGAGCGGACGCCAAAGCTCGGCAGGGCCGTGGGCACTTAGAAACTTTTTGCCAAGTTGGCTGTGAGCTCCAGGAGGAGACCGTTATTTTTCGTCATTCGAGGCCGACTGCGGAACCGGCGCTGGGCGGACGCCAAAGCTCGGCAGGGCCGTGGGCACTTAGAAACTTTTTGCCAAGTTGGCTGTGAGCTCCAGGAGGAGACCGTTATTTTTCGTCATTCGAGGCCGACTGCGGAACCGGCGCTGGGCGGACGCCAAAGCTCGGCAGGGCCGTGGGCACTTAGAAACTTTTTGCCAAGTTGGCTGTGAGCTCCAGGAGGAGACCGTTATTTTTCGTCATTGGAGGCCGACTGCGGAACCGGCGCTGGGCGGACGCCAAAGCTCGGCAGGGCCGTGGGCACTTAGAAACTTTTTGCCAAGTTGGCTGTGAGCTCCAGGAGGAGACCGTTATTTTTCGTCATTCTAGGCCGGCTGCAGAACCGGCGCGGGTCGGATGCACGAGCCCGCAGAGCCGTGGGCACTTTGCCACTTTTTCGCCACAATTGGCTGTGAGCTCCAGGAGGAGACCGTTATTTTTCGTCATTCTAGGCCGGTTGCAGAACCGGCGCGGCTCGGATGCACGAGCCCGCAGAGCCGTGGGCACTTAGAAAATTTTCAGAGAGGCGACACTTTGCCATTTTTTCAGAGAGGTGACACTTAGTCGTTTTTTCGAAAGTTGACACTTAGCCGTTTTTTCGAAAGTTGACACTTAGTCGTTTTTTCGAAAGTTGACACTTAGTCGTTTTTTCGCCAAAGTGCCCACCTCCAGCGCGTGCCACGGCGCTTTCCAGGTCTTCTATCCGACCTTGTGCTGTCGAGGACGGCGTGTCCGACGCCGTGGGGAGACCAGCACCATCTCCTCCATACTCGTAAACGAGGTGCTTTGGAAAACGGGGGGAAAGTCGATGAGTACACTGACTACTGGGACCATTTCATTGTACTCTGGCGCACCTGAAGACCAAAAAAGGTACTGCACCTTAGCCCGGGTACCTCACCCCCTGGTACCTCGAGGAGAACTTAGAAAAATTTCGACAAATTTTTGGTGAGCTCCAGGGAGAGAGGCTGATTTTTTGCTTTTTGAGGCCGACCGCCGAACCGGCGCGGGGCGGACTCACAAGCCCCGCAGAGCCGTGGGCACTTAGTCGTTTTTTCGAAAGTTGACACTTAGCCGTTTTTTCGAAAGTTGACACTTAGCCGTTTTTTCGAAAGTCGACACTTAGCCGTTTTTTCGAAAGTTGACACTTAGTCGTTTTTTCGCCGATTTTGCTGGGACCTCCAGGCGAGGACCGGCGTTTTTCGTCTTCCGGGTCCGACCCGGGAACCAGCGCCGAGCGGACACATTCGCTCGCTAGTGCCGTTGGCACTTAGAAAATTTTTCGTTTGTCATGAGCTCCGGGCGGAGACCGGCGTTTTTCGTCTTCCGGGTTCGACCCGGGAACCAGCGCCGAGCGGACACATTCGCTCGCTAGTGCCGTTGGCACTTAGAAAATTTTTCGTTTGTCATGAGCTCCGGGCGGAGACCGGCGTTTTTCGTCTTCCGGGTTCGACCCGGGAACCAGCGCCGAGCGGACACATTCGCTCGCTAGTGCCGTTGGCACTTAGAAAATTTTTCGTTTGTCATGAGCTCCGGGCGGAGAGCGGCGTTTTTCGTCTTCCGGGTTCGACCCGGGAACCAGCGCCGAGCGGACACATTCGCTCGCTAGTGCCGTTGGCACTTAGAAAATTTTTCGTTTGTCATGAGCTCCGGGCGGAGAGCGGCGTTTTTCGTCTTCCGGGTTCGACCCGGGAACCAGCGCCGAGCGGACACATTCGCTCGCTAGTGCCGTTGGCACTTAGAAAATTTTTCGTTTGTCATGAGCTCCGGGCGGAGAGCGGCGTTTTTCGTCTTCCGGGTTCGACCCGGGAACCAGCGCCGAGCGGACACATTCGCTCGCTAGTGCCGTTGGCACTTAGAAAATTTTTCGTTTGTCATGAGCTCCGGGCGGAGAGCGGCGTTTTTCGTCTTCCGGGTTCGACCCGGGAACCAGCGCCGAGCGGACACATTCGCTCGCTAGTGCCGTTGGCACTTAGAAAATTTTTCGTTTGTCATGAGCTCCGGGCGGAGAGCGGCGTTTTTCGTCTTCCGGGTTCGACCCGGGAACCAGCGCCGAGCGGACACATTCGCTCGCTAGTGCCGTTGGCACTTAGAAAATTTTTCATTTGTCATGAGCTCCGGGCGGAGAGCGGCGTTTTTCGTCTTCCGGGTTCGACCCGGGAACCAGCGCCGAGCGGACACATTCGCTCGCTAGTGCCGTTGGCACTTAGAAAATTTTTCGTTTGTCATGAGCTCCGGGCGGAGAGCGGCGTTTTTCGTCTTCCGGGTTCGACCCGGGAACCAGCGCCGAGCGGACACATTCGCTCGCTAGTGCCGTTGGCACTTAGAAAATTTTTCGTTTGTCATGAGCTCCGGGCGGAGACCGGCGTTTTTCGTCTTCCGGGTTCGACCCGGGAACCAGCGCCGAGCGGACACATTCGCTCGCTAGTGCCGTTGGCACTTAGAAAATTTTTCGTTTGTCATGAGCTCCGGGCGGAGAGCGGCGTTTTTCGTCTTCCGGGTTCGACCCGGGAACCAGCGCCGAGCGGACACATTCGCTCGCTAGTGCCGTTGGCACTTAGAAAATTTTTCGTTTGTCATGAGCTCCGGGCGGAGAGCGGCGTTTTTCGTCTTCCGGGTTCGACCCGGGAACCAGCGCCGAGCGGACACATTCGCTCGCTAGTGCCGTTGGCACTTAGAAAATTTTTCGTTTGTCATGAGCTCCGGGCGGAGAGCGGCGTTTTTCGTCTTCCGGGTTCGACCCGGGAACCAGCGCCGAGCGGACACATTCGCTCGCTAGTGCCGTTGGCACTTAGAAAATTTTTCGTTTGTCATGAGCTCCGGGCGGAGAGCGGCGTTTTTCGTCTTCCGGGTTCGACCCGGGAACCAGCGCCGAGCGGACACATTCGCTCGCTAGTGCCGTTGGCACTTAGAAAATTTTTCGTTTGTCATGAGCTCCGGGCGGAGACCGGCATTTTTCGTCATTCGAGGCCGACGGGGGAACCAGCCGGAGCGGACACGTTTGCTCGGAAGAGCCGTTGGCACTTAGAAAAAATTCCGTGTCTCGTGAGCTCCAGGGGGGACAGGCTGGTTTTATTCATCCGTAGCCGACATGGGAACCAGCGCGGAGCGGATTGGTGTTGCGCTGCCATATACCTCATCTCTCTCAGGAGTCCCCCCCTTATACGTGCCGATGGTGTTTTGGAAAACGGGGGGTAACTGGATGAGTACACTGACTAGGGGGACCAGTACACTAGCGAGTGGGACCAGTACACTGACTAGTGGGACCAACACACTATGAGCGCCTGGTACCTAAAATGGAAGTATAGAGGCCGAATTTCGGGCAAGATCACGCCGG
Organism: Syngnathus leptorhynchus; assembly: GCF_054491065.1. Lineage (NCBI taxonomy): Eukaryota > Metazoa > Chordata > Actinopteri > Syngnathiformes > Syngnathidae > Syngnathus > Syngnathus leptorhynchus. The sequence continues at coordinate 299,891 of NW_028232053.1, forward strand.
GTTAGGCTTCCAGGACCTCGGCTAAGCAATTTTAACGGGTTGCCCGGTTCTTTTTTGAACCAGCCCGGTTCTTTTTTTTATCCAACCCGGTTCTTTTTACACTTCCAGCTGGAGCTCGGGAGCGGCTTTTTGCACAAGATCACGCCGTGTTAGGCTTCCAGGACCTCGGCTAAGCAATTTTAACGGGTCGCCCGGTTCTTTTTTGATCCAGCCCGGTTCTTTTTTTATCCAGCCCGGTTCTTTTTACACTTCCAGCTGGAGCTCGGGAGCGGCTTTTTGCACAAGATCACGCCGTGTTAGGCTTCCAGGACCTCGGCTAAGCAATTTTAACGGGTCGCCCGGTTCTTTTTTGATCCAGCCCGGTTCTTTTTTTTATCCAGCCCGGTTCTTTTTACACTTCCAGCTGGAGCTCGGGAGCGGCTTTTTGCACAAGATCACGCCGTGTTAGGCTTCCAGGACCTCGGCGAAGCAATTTTAACGGGTCGCCCGGTTCTTTTTTGATCCAGCCCGGTTCTTTTTTTTATCCAGCCCGGTTCTTTTTACACTTCCAGCTGGAGCTCGGGAGCGGCTTTTTGCACAAGATCACGCCGTGTTAGGCTTCCAGGACCTCGGCTAAGCAATTTTAACGGGTCGCCCGGTTCTTTTTTGATCCAGCCCGGTTCTTTTTTTTATCCAGCCCGGTTCTTTTTACACTTCCAGCTGGAGCTCGGGAGCGGCTTTTTGCACAAGATCACGCCGTGTTAGGCTTCCAGGACCTCGGCTAAGCAATTTTAACGGGTCGCCCGGTTCTTTTTTGATCCAGCCCGGTTCTTTTTTTTATCCAGCCTGGTTCTTTTTACACTTCCAGCTGGAGCTCGGGAGCGGCTTTTTGCACAAGATCACGCCGTGTTAGGCTTCCAGGACCTCGGCTAAGCAATTTTAACGGGTCGCCCGGTTCTTTTTTTGATCCAGCCCGGTTCTTTTTTTATCCAGCCCGGTTCTTTTTACACTTCCAGCTGGAGCTCAGCAGCGGCTTTTTGCACAAGATCACGCCGGGTTAGGCTTCCAGGACCTCGGCTAAGCAATTTTAACGGGTCGCCCGGTTCTTTTTTTGATCCAGCCCGGTTCTTTTTTTATCCAGCCCGGTTCTTTTTACACTTCCAGCTGGAGCTCGGGAGCGGCTTTTTGCACAAGATCACGCCGTGTTAGGCTTCCAGGACCTCGGCTAAGCAATTTTAATGGGCCGCCCGGTTCTTTTTTGATCCAGCCCGGTTCTTTTTTTATCCAGCCCGGTTCTTTTTACACTTCCAGCTGGAGCTCGGGAGCGGCTTTTTGCACAAGATCACGCCGTGTTAGGCTTCCAGGACCTCGGCGAAGCAATTTTAACGGGTCGCCCGGTTCTTTTTTGATCCAGCCCGGTTCTTTTTTTTATCCAGCCCGGTTCTTTTTACACTTCCAGCTGGAGCTCGGGAGCGGCTTTTTGCACAAGATCACGCCGTGTTAGGCTTCCAGGACCTCGGCTAAGCAATTTTAACGGGTCGCCCGGTTCTTTTTTGATCCAGCCCGGTTCTTTTTTTTATCCAGCCCGGTTCTTTTTTTTATCCAGCCTGGTTCTTTTTACACTTCCAGCTGGAGCTCGGGAGCGGCTTTTTGCACAAGATCACGCCGTGTTAGGCTTCCAGGACCTCGGCTAAGCAATTTTAACGGGTCGCCCGGTTCTTTTTTTTATCCAGCCCGGTTCTTTTTTTTTATCCAGCCTGGTTCTTTTTACACTTCCAGCTGGAGCTCGGGAGCGGCTTTTTGCACAAGAACACGCCGTGTTAGGCTTCCAGGACCTCGGCTAAGCAATTTTAACGGGTCGCCCGGTTCTTTTTTGATCCAGCCCGGTTCTTTTTTTTATCCAGCCCGGTTCTTTTTACACTTCCAGCTGGAGCTCGGGAGCGGCTTTTTGCACAAGAACACGCCGTGTTAGGCTTCCAGGACCTCGGCTAAGCAATTTTAACGGGTCGCCCGGTTCTTTTTTGATCCAGCCCGGTTCTTTTTTTTATCCAGCCCGGTTCTTTTTACACTTCCAGCTGGAGCTCGGGAGCGGCTTTTTGCACAAGAACACGCCGTGTTAGGCTTCCAGGACCTCGGCTAAGCAATTTTAACGGGTCGCCCGGTTCTTTTTTGAACCAGCCCGGTTCTTTTTTTTATCCAGCCCGGTTCTTTTTACACTTCCAGCTGGAGCTCGGGAGCGGCTTTTTGCACAAGAACACGCCGTGTAAGGCTTCCAGGACCTCGGCTAAGCAATTTTAACGGGTCGCCCGGTTCTTTTTTGAACCAGCCCGGTTCTTTTTTTTATCCAGCCCGGTTCTTTTTACACTTCCAGCTGGAGCTCGGGAGCGGCTTTTTGCACAAGATCACGCCGTGTTAGGCTTCCAGGACCTCGGCTAAGCAACTTTAACGGGTCGCCCGGTTCTTTTTTGATCCAGCCCGGTTCTTTTTTTTATCCAGCCCGGTTCTTTTTACACTTCCAGCTGGAGCTCGGGAGCGGCTTTTTGCACAAGATCACGCCGTGTTAGGCTTCCAGGACCTCGGCTAAGCAATTTTAACGGGTCGCCCGGTTCTTTTTTGATCCAGCCCGGTTCTTTTTTTATCCAGCCCGGTTCTTTTTACACTTCCAGCTGGAGCTCGGGAGCGGCTTTTTGCACAAGATCACGCCGGGTTAGGCTTCCAGGACCTCGGCTAAGCAATTTTAACGGGCCGCCCGGTTCTTTTTTTTATCCAGCCCGGTTCTTTTTTGATCCAGCCCGGTTCTTTTTACACTTCCAGCTGGAGCTCGGGAGCGGCTTTTTGCACAAGATCACGCCGTGTTAGGCTTCCAGGACCTCGGCTAAGCAATTTTAACGGGCCGCCCGGTTCTTTTTTGATCCAGCCCGGTTCTTTTTTTATCCAGCCCGGTTCTTTTTACACTTCCAGCTGGAGCTCGGGAGCGGCTTTTTGCACAAGATCACGCCGTGTTAGGCTTCCAGGACCTCGGCTAAGCAATTTTAACGGGTCGCCCGGTTCTTTTTTGATCCAGCCCGGTTCTTTTTTTTATCCAGCCTGGTTCTTTTTACACTTCCAGCTGGAGCTCGGGAGCGGCTTTTTGCACAAGAACACGCCGTGTTAGGCTTCCAGGACCTCGGCTAAGCAATTTTAACGGGTCGCCCGGTTCTTTTTTGATCCAGCCCGGTTCTTTTTCCACTTCCAGCTGGAGCTCAGCAGCGGCTTTTTGCACAAGATCACGCCGGGTTAGGCTTCCAGGACCTCGGCTAAGCACTTCTAACGGGTCGCCCGGTTCTTTTTTTGAACCAGCCCGGTTCTTTTTACACTTCCAGCTGGAGCTCAGCAGCGGCTTTTTGCACAAGATCACGCCGGGTTAGGGTTCCAGGACCTCGGCTAAGCAATTTTAACGGGCCGCCCGGTTCTTTTTTTGATCCAGCCCGGTTCTTTTTACACTTCCAGCTGGAGCTCAGCAGCGGCTTTTTGCACAAGATCACGCCGGGTTAGGCTTCCAGGACCTCGGCTAAGCACTTCTAACGGGCCCTGGTCCACCCCTGCCAGCGCATTTCAAAACTTGGCATTAATTTCGACCTAAGAGACGAAGTCTGATTTTTTTCTACCACTTGGGCGGCCTTTTTGCACCCAGAACACCCGCACCGGCACCATAAATTCGAAGGGTGCCGAGTGCGTCGGCGCAGATTCTGCGACGGAGTGACACTTCCCTCTTGTGGACATTCGGCGGTAGGTGAAATGCGCACTCGGTCTTCTCTTTTCTTTTCCTTCCAGTGAAACTTTGGCAACATTCTGCGAGCTGCTGGCTTCCAGAACCTCGGCCAAGCAGGTGGAGGATTTTTTTCCACTTCCAGCTGGAGGTGAGGAGGGACTTTTTGGGCAAGATCACGCCGACTTAGCAAGCAAGGTGGAAGTGCCAGCATGCAGTGGCTGGAAGTGTGGATGTGGAGCTCCAGCACCCTCCCTGCCTATGGAAGTGTGGAGCTCCAGCACCCTCCCTGCCTATGGAAGTGTGGAGCTCCAGCACCCTCCCTGCCTATGGAAGTGTGGAGCTCCAGCACCCTCCCTGCCTATGGAAGTGTGGAGCTCCAGCACCCTCCCTGCCTATGGAAGTGTGGAGCTCCAGCACCCTCCCTGCCTATGGAAGTGTCGAGCTCCAGCACCCTCCCTGCCTATGGAAGTGTGGAGCTCCAGCACCCTCCCTGCCTATGGAAGTGTGGAGCTCCAGCACCCTCCCTGCCTATGGAAGTGTGGAGCTCCAGCACCCTCCCTGCCTATGGAAGTGTGGAGCTCCAGCACCCTCCCTGCCTATGGAAGTGTGGAGCTCCAGCACCCTCCCTGCCTATGGAAGTGTGGAGCTCCAGCACCCTCCCTGCCTATGGAAGTGTGGAGCTCCAGCACCCTCCCTGCCTATGGAAGTGTGGAGCTCCAGCACCCTCCCTGCCTATGGAAGTGTGGAGCTCCAGCACCCTCCCTGCCTATGGAAGTGTGGAGCTCCAGCACCCTCCCTGCCTATGGAAGTGTGGAGCTCCAGCACCCTCCCTGCCTATGGAAGTGTGGAGCTCCAGCACCCTCCCTGCCTATGGAAGTGTGGAGCTCCAGCACCCTCCCTGCCTATGGAAGTGTGGAGCTCCAGCACCCTCCCTGCCTATGGAAGTGTGGAGCTCCAGCACCCTCCCTGCCTATGGAAGTGTGGAGCTCCAGCACCCTCCCTGCCTATGGAAGTGTGGAGCTCCAGCACCCTCCCTGCCTATGGAAGTGTGGAGCTCCAGCACCCTCCCTGCCTATGGAAGTGTGGAGCTCCAGCACCCTCCCTGCCTATGGAAGTGTGGAGCTCCAGCACCCTCCCTGCCTATGGAAGTGTGGAGCTCCAGCACCCTCCCTGCCTATGGAAGTGTGGAGCTCCAGCACCCTCCCTGCCTATGGAAGTGTGGAGCTCCAGCACCCTCCCTGCCTATGGAAGTGTGGAGCTCCAGCACCCTCCCTGCCTATGGAAGTGTGGAGCTCCAGCACCCTCCCTGCCTATGGAAGTGTGGAGCTCCAGCACCCTCCCTGCCTATGGAAGTGTGGAGCTCCAGCACCCTCCCTGCCTATGGAAGTGTGGAGCTCCAGCACCCTCCCTGCCTATGGAAGTGTGGAGCTCCAGCACCCTCCCTGCCTATGGAAGTGTGGAGCTCCAGCACCCTCCCTGCCTATGGAAGTGTGGAGCTCCAGCACCCTCCCTGCCTATGGAAGTGTGGAGCTCCAGCACCCTCCCTGCCTATGGAAGTGTGGAGCTCCAGCACCCTCCGTGCCTAGGGAAGTGTGGAGCTCCAGCACCCTCCGTGCCTATGGAAGAGCCACCTCCGCGGGCATGCTGCTCAACCACGCCGGCCCAGAGTTCCAGCCGCTCGGCTACACTCTCTCACAAGCCCCGCCTGGAGCTCCCCAGCCCGCCCCTGGTACCTCAACTACCGAGGCCAGCCGCTCGACCAGGCCGGCCCAGAGTTCCAGCCGCTCGGATAAGCTCTGTCACTCTCCCGCTAAGCAGCCACCGGTAACGGGGAAATGTCGCCGCCTTGTGGACACGCCGTTGTAAATGAATGGGCTTTCGCACTTAGTGCAATTTTCGCCAGCTCCGTGGCTGCAAGTATGGAGCTATGGAGCTATGGAGCCACCAGACAGGCTGGAGCTCTGGAGCTATGGAAGTATGGAGCTCTGGAGCTATGGAGCTATGGAGCTATGGAGCTCTGGGGCTATGGAGCTATGGAGCTATGGAGCTCTGGAGCTCTGGTGCTATGGAGCTCTGGAGCTCTGGTGCTATGGAGCTATGGAGCTATGGAGCTATGGAGCTATGGAGCTATGGAAGTCTGGAGCTATGGAAGTATGGAGCTATGGAAGTATGGAGCTATGGAGCTATGGAGCTATGGAGCTATGGAGCCACCAGCCAGCACCCTCCGTGGCTCAACCACGCCGGCCCAGAGTTCCAGCCGCTCGGCTTCACTCTCTCACAAGCCCCGCCTGGAGCTCCCCAGCCCGCCCCTGGTACCTCAACTACCGAGGCCAGCCGCTCGACCAGGCCGGCCCAGAGTTCCAGCCGCTCGGCTTCACTCTCTCACAAGACCCGCCTGGAGCTCCCCGGCCCACCCCTGGTACCTCAACTACCGAGGCCAGCCGTTCGACCACGCCGGCGCAGAGTTCCAGCCGCTCGGATAAGCTCTGTCACTCTCCTGCCGCGCAGCCACCGGTAACGGGGAAATGTCGCCGCCTTGTGGACACGCCCTTGTAAATGAATGGGCTTTCGCACTTAGTGCAATTTTCGCCAACTCTCTGACTGGAGCTATGGAAGTATGGAGCTATGGAGCCACCAGCCACCCAGGCTGGAGCTATGGAGCTCTGGTGCTATGGAGCTCTGGTGCTATGGAGCTATGGAGCTCTGGAGCTCTGGTGCTATGGAGCTATGGAGCTCTGGAAGTATGGAGCTATGGAGCTCTGGAGGTATGGAGCTATGGAGCCCTGGAGCCCTGGAGCTATGGAGCCCTGGAGCTATGGAGCCCTGGAGCCCTGGAGCTATGGAGCCCTGGAGCTATGGAGCTATGGAGCTCTGGTGCTATGGAGCTATGGAGCTCTGGTGCTATGGAGCTATGGAGCTCTGGTGCTATGGAGCTATGGAGCTCTGGTGCTATGGAGCTATGGAGCTCTGGTGCTATGGAGCTATGGAGCTGGTGCTATGGAGCTATGGAGCTCTGGTGCTATGGAGCTATGGAGCTCTGGTGCTATGGAGCTCTGGTGCTATGGAGCTATGGAGCTCTGGTGCTATGGAGCTATGGAGCTCTGGTGCTATGGAGCTATGGAGCTCTGGTGCTATGGAGCTCTGGTGCTATGGAGCTATGGAGCTCTGGTGCTATGGAGCTCTGGAGCTCTGGAGGTATGGAGCTATGGAGGTATGGAGCCACCAGCCAGCACCCTCCGTGGCTGGATCAATGGAAGTGTTTAGGTACCAGGCGGCCAAAGTGCCGAGGCCTCACGCTCGACCACGCCGGCGCAGAGTTCCAGCCGCTCGGATGAGCTCTGTCACTCTCCCGCCGCGCAGCCACCGGTAACGGGGAAATGTCGCCGCCTTGTGGACACGCCGTTGTAAATGAATGGGCTTTCGCACTTAGTGCAATTTTCGCCAACTCTCTGACTTAGAGCTATGGAAGTATGGAGCTATGGAGCCACCAGCCACCCAGGCTGGAGCTATGGAGCTCTGGAGCTCTGGTGCTATGGAGCTCTGGAGGTATGGAGCTATGGAGCTATGGAGCTATGGAGCTATGGAGCCCTGGAGCTCTGGAGGTATGGAGCTATGGTGCTATGGAGCTCTGAAGCCATGGAGCTCTGGTGCTATGGAGCTCTGGAGGTATGGAGCTCTGGAGGTATGGAGCTATGGAGCCCTGGAGCCCTGGAGCTATGGAGCCCTGGAGCTATGGAGCCCTGGAGCCCTGGAGCTATGGAGCCCTGGAGCTATGGAGCCCTGGAGCCCTGGAGCTATGGAGCCCTGGAGCTATGGAGCTATGGAGCCCTGGAGCTATGGAGCTATGGAGCTCTGGTGCTATGGAGCTATGGAGCTCTGGTGCTATGGAGCTATGGAGCTCTGGTGCTATGGAGCTATGGAGCTCTGGTGCTATGGAGGTATGGAGCTCTGGTGCTATGGAAGTATGGAGCTATGGAGCTATGGAAGTATGGAGCTATGGAGCTATGGAGCTCTGGTGCTATGGAGGTATGGAGCTCTGGTGCTATGGAAGTATGGAGCTATGGAGCTATGGAAGTATGGAGCTATGGAGCTATGGAGCTCTGGTGCTATGGAGCTATGGAGCTCTGGTGCTATGGAGCTATGGAGCTCTGGTGCTATGGAGCTATGGAGCTCTGGTGCTATGGAGCTATGGAGCTATGGAGCTCTGGTGCTATGGAGCTATGGAGCTCTGGTGCTATGGAGCTATGGAGCTCTGGTGCTATGGAGCTATGGAGCTCTGGTGCTATGGAGCTCTGGTGCTATGGAGCTATGGAGCTCTGGTGCTATGGAGCTCTGGAGCTCTGGAGGTATGGAGCTATGGAGCTATGGAGCCACCAGCCAGCACCCTCCGTGGCTGGATCAATGGAAGTGTTTTAGGTACCAGGCAGCCAAAGGGCCGAGGCCTCACGCTCGACCACGCCGGCGCAGAGTTCCAGCCGCTCGGATAAGCTCTGTCACTCACCCGCCGCGCAGCCACCGGTAACGGGGAAATGTCGCCGCCTTGTGGACACGCCGTTGTAAATGAATGGGCTTTCGCACTTAGTGCAATTTTAGCACACTCTCTGACTGGAGCTATGGAAGTATGGAGCTATGGAGCCACCAGCCACCCAGGCTGGAGCTATGGAGCTATGGAGCTCTGGTGCTATGGAGCTATGGAGCTCTGGTGCTATGGAGCTATGGAGCTCTGGTGCTATGGAGCTATGGAGCTCTGGTGCTATGGAGCTATGGAGCTCTGGTGCTATGGAGCTATGGAGCTCTGGTGCTATGGAGCTATGGAGCTCTGGTGCTATGGAGCTATGGAGCTCTGGTGCTATGGAGCTATGGAGCTCTGGTGCTATGGAGCTATGGAGCTCTGGTGCTATGGAGCTATGGAGCTCTGGTGCTATGGAGCTATGGAGCTATGGAGCTCTGGTGCTATGGAGCTATGGAGCTCTGGTGCTATGGAGCTATGGAGCTCTGGTGCTATGGAGCTATGGAGCTCTGGTGCTATGGAGCTCTGGTGCTATGGAGCTATGGAGCTCTGGTGCTATGGAGCTCTGGAGCTCTGGAGGTATGGAGCTATGGAGCTATGGAGCCACCAGCCAGCACCCTCCGTGGCTGGATCAATGGAAGTGTTTTAGGTACCAGGCAGCCAAAGGGCCGAGGCCTCACGCTCGACCACGCCGGCGCAGAGTTCCAGCCGCTCGGATAAGCTCTGTCACTCACCCGCCGCGCAGCCACCGGTAACGGGGAAATGTCGCCGCCTTGTGGACACGCCGTTGTAAATGAATGGGCTTTCGCACTTAGTGCAATTTTAGCACACTCTCTGACTGGAGCTATGGAAGTATGGAGCTATGGAGCCACCAGCCACCCAGGCTGGAGCTATGGAGCTATGGAGCTCTGGTGCTATGGAGCTATGGAGCTCTGGTGCTATGGAGCTATGGAGCTCTGGTGCTATGGAGCTATGGAGCTCTGGTGCTATGGAGCTATGGAGCTCTGGTGCTATGGAGCTATGGAGCTCTGGTGCTATGGAGCTATGGAGCTCTGGTGCTATGGAGCTATGGAGCTCTGGTGCTATGGAGCTATGGAGCTCTGGTGCTATGGAGCTATGGAGCTCTGGTGCTATGGAGCTATGGAGCTCTGGTGCTATGGAGCTATGGAGCTATGGAGCTCTGGTGCTATGGAGCTATGGAGCTCTGGTGCTATGGAGCTATGGAGCTCTGGTGCTATGGAGCTATGGAGCTCTGGTGCTATGGAGCTCTGGTGCTATGGAGCTATGGAGCTCTGGTGCTATGGAGCTCTGGAGCTCTGGAGGTATGGAGCTATGGAGCTATGGAGCCACCAGCCAGCACCCTCCGTGGCTGGATCAATGGAAGTGTTTTAGGTACCAGGCAGCCAAAGGGCCGAGGCCTCACGCTCGACCACGCCGGCGCAGAGTTCCAGCCGCTCGGATAAGCTCTGTCACTCACCCGCCGCGCAGCCACCGGTAACGGGGAAATGTCGCCGCCTTGTGGACACGCCGTTGTAAATGAATGGGCTTTCGCACTTAGTGCAATTTTAGCACACTCTCTGACTGGAGCTATGGAAGTATGGAGCTATGGAGCCACCAGCCACCCAGGCTGGAGCTATGGAGCTATGGAGCTCTGGTGCTATGGAGCTATGGAGCTCTGGTGCTATGGAGCTATGGAGCTCTGGTGCTATGGAGCTATGGAGCTCTGGTGCTATGGAGCTATGGAGCTCTGGTGCTATGGAGCTATGGAGCTCTGGTGCTATGGAGCTATGGAGCTCTGGTGCTATGGAGCTATGGAGCTCTGGTGCTATGGAGCTATGGAGCTCTGGTGCTATGGAGCTATGGAGCTCTG
>NW_028232053.1:320000-340000 GCF_054491065.1 Syngnathus leptorhynchus
GCAGGACGGCCGACAACTCGCTCGTTTGGCGGGGCGATGCAAGGTTAGGCGAACTGGGCGGTAACTCGGGTTAGTCGAGGGGACTTCGCGGTGGACAGGGGGGTGCGAATCCGGCCGGGCGGCCCTTCGATGGAGCCTGGTGCAGGGACATTCAATGGGATGAGCCGCGCTCGCCGCGGAACCTTCGAGCGCCGCTACTCAGCAAGTAAACGAGAGGGAGCTGCGCCCGGCCTCGTAAGACGCCTCTTCTCCGGTGCGAGCGCCCCGACGCCGCTGGCCGCCGCCGCCGCCTTGCCGCTATCCCGCCGCGCGTTTGGGGAGGGAGGGCGACCCGTAGGACGGCCCGCCGACTACACGACCGTTTGGCAGAGCGAGTGCAAGGTTAGGCGAGCTGGGCGGTAACTCGGGTTAGTCTGGGGAGACTCGCGGTGGACAGGGTGGCGCGAATCCGGCCGGGCGGCCCCATCGATTAAGCATTGGTAGGGAGCCGAGGATGAGCCGTGCGAGGTGGCCTCGGAGGCGGTCCGTGGGGGACGACGGGGGGGGACGGGCGTCGGCCCTCCGGCCCGAGCAGAGAACGTTCGGTCACCCAAGCGGGAATCTGCGCCCCGGCCCGAGTCGGACTCGGTCGGTGCGGCCCGCTGAGGCCCTCAACTATTCCCGTACGCGGGGGTCGGGAGCTGCGGCGCTGCGCCGGCGACTTACCCGCGCGAGGCACGCACTGCGTGCGGCCAGGATGCGGAGTTGGATCGGCGCTGGTTGGGAACCCTCGGGGAACGAAGGCGGACGGCGGCCAGCCGGCGCCGACGAACCCGTCGGGGAGGGGGCTGGTGGCAGGCGCGATCGGCACTATTGCTGACTGCCGGGAGGGAAGCTGCGCCCCGGCCGAGTCAGACTCAGCCGTTGCGGCCCCCCCGAGCCCGCAGCGCGTAGCGCGGAAGCCATACGCCCCCCCGATGCGGAGCGACAGACGCCCCCGCGACCGCGGTTGGTCGGGAAGGCTTTTCGGATAGAGGTCGGACGGTGTGTGTGGACGGCTTCCCGTGGTGCCGCCGCTATCAAGCCGGAGGGTTTGAGAAACGACATTCGCGGAAGGACCGGCGCGGCCGGCGGACGCTCGCACGCGCGGCGCCCGACACTCAGCCGCTCGCTCGGCCTCCGTGGATCGTGGCTAGGTGGGATGGATGCCAAACCGGGTCGTCTCGGTCTCGCCGCAGTACGGTCGCGCCGGGGCCTGCGGGGCGGCGCGGGGAGCGCACGCTCACGCGGCGGCCGGGGCGCTAGAGTGCGACCCGCAGTGGGTAGGAACCGTCCACCCGACGTCGGACGAGCCGAGGCCGATGGAGGCCCTACCAAGGCGGGTCATGAGTGCCAGTCGGTCAGTTGGGTGAGGGGGTACTCGGAGGCCCGCCGGGAGCAGACGGGCGACCGGGGATGGGGGGCGTACGCGGGCGGGCGCCGGGAGAAGACGGCCCGTCCGGGGTCGAATCTCGGCCTGTGTTTTCGGAGCCGGCCGGGCATCACGCTCCCTCCTTGGATGGACAACATTCGTAGTTGACACTTTGTGTCATTTTATCCGAGCGGGCGGGCGCCTCGAGAGGCGGACCGTCCGGGGCGACTCTCGGCCTGTGTTTTCGGAGCCGGCCGGGCCTCACGCTCCCTCCTTGGATGGACAACATTCGTAGTTGACACTTTGTGTCATTTTATCCGAGCAGACGGGCGCCGCGAGGCGGACCGTCCGGGGCGACTCTCGGCCTGTGTTTTCGGAGCCGGCCGGGCATCACGCTCCCTCCTTGGATGGACAACATTCGTAGTTGACACTTTGTGTCATTTTATCCGAGCGGGCGGGCGCCTCGAGAGGCGGACCGTCCGGGGCGACTCTCGGCCTGTGTTTTCGGAGCCGGCCGGGCCTCACGCTCCCTCCTTGGATGGACAACATTCGTAGTTGACACTTTGTGTCATTTTATCCGAGCGGGCGGGCGCCGCGAGGCGGACCGTCCGGGGCGACTCTCGGCCTGTGTTTAAGGAGCCGGCCGGGCATCACGCTCCTTCCTTGGATGGACAACATTCGCAGTTGACACTTTGTGTCATTTTATCCGAGCAGACGGGCGCCGCGAGGCGGACCGTCCGGGGCGACTCTCGGCCTGTGTTTTCGGAGCCGGCCGGGCATCACGCTCCCTCCTTGGATGGACAACATTCGTAGTTGACACTTTGTGTCATTTTATCCGAGCGGGCGGGCGCCTCGAGAGGCGGACCGTCCGGGGCGACTCTCGGCCTGTGTTTTCGGAGCCGGCCGGGCCTCACGCTCCCTCCTTGGATGGACAACATTCGTAGTTGACACTTTGTGTCATTTTATCCGAGCGGGCGGGCGCCGCGAGGCGGACCGTCCGGGGCGACTCTCGGCCTGTGTTTAAGGAGCCGGCCGGGCATCACGCTCCTTCCTTGGATGGACAACATTCGCAGTTGACACTTTGTGTCATTTTATCCGAGCAGACGGGCGCCGCGAGGCGGACCGTCCGGGGCGACTCTCGGCCTGTGTTTTCGGAGCCGGCCGGGCATCACGCTCCCTCCTTGGATGGACAACATTCGTAGTTGACACTTTGTGTCATTTTATCCGAGCAGACGGGCGCCGCGAGGCGACCGTCCGGGGCGACTCTCGGCCTGTGTTTAAGGAGCCGGCCGGGCATCACGCTCCTTCCTTGGATGGACAACATTCGTAGTTGACACTTTGTGTCATTTTATCCGAGCGGGCGGGCGCCGCGAGGCGGACCGTCCGGGGCGACTCTCGGCCTGTGTTTAAGGAGCCGGCCGGGCATCACGCTCCTTCCTTGGATGGACAACATTCGCAGTTGACACTTTGTGTCATTTTATCCGAGCAGACGGGCGCCGCGAGGCGGACCGTCCGGGGCGACTCTCGGCCTGTGTTTTCGGAGCCGGCCGGGCATCACGCTCCCTCCTTGGATGGACAACATTCGTAGTTGACACTTTGTGTCATTTTATCCGAGCAGACGGGCGCCGCGAGGCGGACCGTCCGGGGCGACTCTCGGCCTGTGTTTAAGGAGCCGGCCGGGCATCACGCTCCTTCCTTGGATGGACAACATTCGCAGTTGACACTTTGTGTCATTTTGTTCGGCCTGTGTTTAAGGAGGCGGCCGTCCTCCACTCGGTCCGTGTTTAAGGAGCGACACTCGCGCTCCGGTTCGGCCTGTATTTAGGGAGGCGGCCGTCCTCCGCTTGGTCTGTGTTAAGGGCGACACTCTGTCCATGTTTGAGGAGCCTGGCCCTGACGCTCCTCTCCGGCCTGTGTTTAAGGAGGCGGCCGTCCTCCCCTTGGTCCGTGTTAAGGGCGACACTCGGTCCATGTTTGAGGAGCCTGGCCCTGACGCTCCTCTCCGGCCTGTGTTTAAGGAGGCGGCCGTCCTCCCCTTGGTCCGTGTTAAGGGCGACACTCGGTCCATGTTTGAGGAGCCTGGCCCTGACGCTCCTCTCCGGCCTGTGTTTAAGGAGGCGGCCGTCCTCCCCTTGGTCTGTGTTAAGGGCGACACTCGGTCCATGTTTGAGGAGCCTGGCCCTGACGCTCCTCTCCGGCCTGTGTTTAAGGAGGCGGCCGTCCTCCCCTTGGTCCGTGTTAAGGGCGACACTCGGTCCATGTTTGAGGAGCCTGGCCCTGACGCTCCTCTCCGGCCTGTGTTTAAGGAGGCGGCCGTCCTCCCCTTGGTCCGTGTTAAGGGCGACACTCGGTCCATGTTTGAGGAGCCTGGCCCTGACGCTCCTCTCCGGCCTGTGTTTAAGGAGGCGGCCGTCCTCCCCTTGGTCTGTGTTAAGGGCGACACTCGGTCCATGTTTGAGGAGCCTGGCCCTGACGCTCCTCTCCGGCCTGTGTTTAAGGAGGCGGCCGTCCTCCCCTTGGTCTGTGTTAAGGGCGACACTCGGTCCATGTTTGAGGAGCCTGGCCCTGACGCTCCTCTCCGGCCTGTGTTTAAGGAGGCGGCCGTCCTCCCCTTGGTCTGTGTTAAGGGCGACACTCGGTCCATGTTTGAGGAGCCTGGCCCTGACGCTCCTCTCCGGCCTGTGTTTAAGGAGGCGGCCGTCCTCCCCTTGGTCTGTGTTAAGGGCGACACTCGGTCCGTGTTTAAGGAGCGGCCCTCGCGCTCCGGTTCGGCCTGTATTTAGGGAGGCGGCCGTCCTCCGCTTGGTCTGTGTTAAGGGCGACACTCGGTCCGTGTTTAAGGAGCCGGCCCTGACGCTCCTCTTCGGCCTGTGTTTAAGGAGGCGGCCGTCCTCCACTTCCTTCCATGCACCACCACATTCGCAGTTGACACTTTGCCATTTTTTCAGAGAGGTGACACTTAGTCGTTTTTTCGAAAGTTGACACTTAGTCGTTTTTTCGAAAGTTGACACTTTGCCGTTTTTTCAGAGAGGCGACACTTAGTCGTTTTTTCGAAAGTTGACACTTAGCCGTTTTTTCGAAAGTTGACACTTAGCCGTTTTTTCGAAAGTTGACACTTAGCCGTTTTTTCGAAAGTTGACACTTAGTCACTTTTTCGCCACAGTGACACCTCCAGCGCGTGCCACGGCGCTTTTCAGGTCTTCTATCCGACCTTGTGCTGTCGAGGACGGCGTGTCCGACGCCGTGGGGAGACCAGCACCATCTCCTCCATACTCGTAAACGGGGTGCTTTGGAAAACGGGGGGAAAGTCGATGAGTACACTGACTACTGGGACCATTTCATTGTACTCTGGCGCACCTGAAGACCAAAAAAGGTACTGCACCTTAGCCCGGGTACCTCACCCCCTGGTACCTCGAGGAGAACTTAGAAAAATTTCGACAAATTTTTGGTGAGCTCCAGGGAGAGAGGCTGATTTTTCGCTTTTTGAGGCCGACCGCCGAACCGGCGCGGGGCGGACTCACAAGCCCCGCAGAGCCGTGGGCACTTAGTCGTTTTTTCAGAGAGGCGACACTTAGTCGTTTTTTCAGAGGCGACACTTAGTCGTTTTTTCGAAAGTTGACACTTAGCCGTTTTTTCGAAAGTCGACACTTAGCCGTTTTTTTGGAAAGTTGACACTTAGTCGTTTTTTCGAAAGTTGACACTTAGTCGTTTTTTCGCCACAATTGGCTCTGAGCTCCAGGGGGAGAGCCTGGTTTTGCCTTATTTCAGGCCGGCTGGGGAACCGGCGCGGGTCGGATGCACGAGCCCGGCAGAGCCGTGGGCACTTAGAAAATTTTCGCCGATTAAGCTGGGACCTCCAGGCGGAGACCGGCATTCCTCGTCCTCGGGGTTCGACCCAGGAACCGGCGCTGGGCAGACGCCGTAGCCACGCAGAGCCGTGGGCACTTAGAAAATATTCGCCAAGTTGGCTCTGAGCTCCAGGCGGAGAGGCTGGTTTTGCCTTATTTCAGGCCGGCTGGGGAACCGGCGCGGGTCGGATGCACGAGCCCGCAGAGCCGTGGGCACTTTGCCATTTTCTCAGAGTCGACACTTAGTCGTTTTTTCAGAGAGGCGACACTCTGTCGTTTTTTCGAAAGTTGACACTTTGCCGTTTTTTCAGAGAGGCGACACTTAGCCGTTTTTTCGAAAGTTGACACTTAGCCGTTTTTTCGAAAGTCGACACTTAGCCGTTTTTTCAGAGATGTGACACTTTGCCGTTTTTTCGAAAGTCGACACTTAGCCGTTTTTTCAGAGATGTGACACTCAGAAACTTTTTGCCAAGTTGGCTGTGAGCTCCAGGAGGAGACCGTTATTTTTCGTCATTCGAGGCCGACTGCGGAACCGGCGCTGGGCGGACGCCAAAGCTCGGCAGGGCCGTGGGCACTTAGAAACTTTTTGCCAAGTTGGCTGTGAGCTCCAGGAGGAGACCGTTATTTTTCGTCATTCGAGGCCGACTGCGGAACCGGCGCTGGGCGGACGCCAAAGCTCGGCAGGGCCGTGGGCACTTAGAAACTTTTTGCCAAGTTGGCTGTGAGCTCCAGGAGGAGACCGTTATTTTTCGTCATTCGAGGCCGACTGCGGAACCGGCGCTGGGCGGACGCCAAAGCTCGGCAGGGCCGTGGGCACTTAGAAACTTTTTGCCAAGTTGGCTGTGAGCTCCAGGAGGAGACCGTTATTTTTCGTCATTCGAGGCCGACTGCGGAACCGGCGCTGGGCGGACGCCAAAGCTCGGCAGGGCCGTGGGCACTTAGAAACTTTTTGCCAAGTTGGCTGTGAGCTCCAGGAGGAGACCGTTATTTTTCGTCATTCGAGGCCGACTGCGGAACCGGCGCTGGGCGGACGCCAAAGCTCGGCAGGGCCGTGGGCACTTAGAAACTTTTTGCCAAGTTGGCTGTGAGCTCCAGGAGGAGACCGTTATTTTTCGTCATTCGAGGCCGACTGCGGAACCGGCGCTGGGCGGACGCCAAAGCTCGGCAGGGCCGTGGGCACTTAGAAACTTTTTGCCAAGTTGGCTGTGAGCTCCAGGAGGAGACCGTTATTTTTCGTCATTCGAGGCCGACTGCGGAACCGGCGCTGGGCGGACGCCAAAGCTCGGCAGGGCCGTGGGCACTTAGAAACTTTTTGCCAAGTTGGCTGTGAGCTCCAGGAGGAGACCGTTATTTTTCGTCATTGGAGGCCGACTGCGGAACCGGCGCTGGGCGGACGCCAAAGCTCGGCAGGGCCGTGGGCACTTAGAAACTTTTTGCCAAGTTGGCTGTGAGCTCCAGGAGGAGACCGTTATTTTTCGTCATTCTAGGCCGGCTGCAGAACCGGCGCGGGTCGGATGCACGAGCCCGCAGAGCCGTGGGCACTTTGCCACTTTTTCGCCACAATTGGCTGTGAGCTCCAGGAGGAGACCGTTATTTTTCGTCATTCTAGGCCGGTTGCAGAACCGGCGCGGCTCGGATGCACGAGCCCGCAGAGCCGTGGGCACTTAGAAAAATTTCAGAGAGGCGACACTTTGCCATTTTTTCAGAGAGGTGACACTTAGTCGTTTTTTCGAAAGTTGACACTTAGCCGTTTTTTCGAAAGTTGACACTTAGTCGTTTTTTCGAAAGTTGACACTTAGTCGTTTTTTCGCCAAAGTGCCCACCTCCAGCGCGTGCCACGGCGCTTTCCAGGTCTTCTATCCGACCTTGTGCTGTCGAGGACGGCGTGTCCGACGCCGTGGGGAGACCAGCACCATCTCCTCCATACTCGTAAACGAGGTGCTTTGGAAAACGGGGGGAAAGTCGATGAGTACACTGACTACTGGGACCATTTCATTGTACTCTGGCGCACCTGAAGACCAAAAAAGGTACTGCACCTTAGCCCGGGTACCTCACCCCCTGGTACCTCGAGGTGAGCTCCAGGGAGAGAGGCTGATTTTTTGCTTTTTGAGGCCGACCACCGAACCGGCGCGGGGCGGACTCACAAGCCCCGCAGAGCCGTGGGCACTTAGTCGTTTTTTCGAAAGTTGACACTTAGTCGTTTTTTCGCCGATTTTGCTGGGACCTCCAGGCGAGGACCGGCGTTTTTCGTCTTCCGGGTCCGACCCGGGAACCAGCGCCGAGCGGACACATTCGCTCGCTAGTGCCGTTGGCACTTAGAAAATTTTTCGTTTGTCATGAGCTCCGGGCGGAGAGCGGCGTTTTTCGTCTTCCGGGTTCGACCCGGGAACCAGCGCCGAGCGGACACATTCGCTCGCTAGTGCCGTTGGCACTTAGAAAATTTTTCGTTTGTCATGAGCTCCGGGCGGAGAGCGGCGTTTTTCGTCTTCCGGGTTCGACCCGGGAACCAGCGCCGAGCGGACACATTCGCTCGCTAGTGCCGTTGGCACTTAGAAAATTTTTCGTTTGTCATGAGCTCCGGGCGGAGAGCGGCGTTTTTCGTCTTCCGGGTTCGACCCGGGAACCAGCGCCGAGCGGACACATTCGCTCGCTAGTGCCGTTGGCACTTAGAAAATTTTTCGTTTGTCATGAGCTCCGGGCGGAGAGCGGCGTTTTTCGTCTTCCGGGTTCGACCCGGGAACCAGCGCCGAGCGGACACATTCGCTCGCTAGTGCCGTTGGCACTTAGAAAATTTTTCGTTTGTCATGAGCTCCGGGCGGAGAGCGGCGTTTTTCGTCTTCCGGGTTCGACCCGGGAACCAGCGCCGAGCGGACACATTCGCTCGCTAGTGCCGTTGGCACTTAGAAAATTTTTCGTTTGTCATGAGCTCCGGGCGGAGAGCGGCGTTTTTCGTCTTCCGGGTTCGACCCGGGAACCAGCGCCGAGCGGACACATTCGCTCGCTAGTGCCGTTGGCACTTAGAAAATTTTTCGTTTGTCATGAGCTCCGGGCGGAGAGCGGCGTTTTTCGTCTTCCGGGTTCGACCCGGGAACCAGCGCCGAGCGGACACATTCGCTCGCTAGTGCCGTTGGCACTTAGAAAATTTTTCGTTTGTCATGAGCTCCGGGCGGAGAGCGGCGTTTTTCGTCTTCCGGGTTCGACCCGGGAACCAGCGCCGAGCGGACACATTCGCTCGCTAGTGCCGTTGGCACTTAGAAAATTTTTCGTTTGTCATGAGCTCCGGGCGGAGAGCGGCGTTTTTCGTCTTCCGGGTTCGACCCGGGAACCAGCGCCGAGCGGACACATTCGCTCGCTAGTGCCGTTGGCACTTAGAAAATTTTTCGTTTGTCATGAGCTCCGGGCGGAGAGCGGCGTTTTTCGTCTTCCGGGTTCGACCCGGGAACCAGCGCCGAGCGGACACATTCGCTCGCTAGTGCCGTTGGCACTTAGAAAATTTTTCGTTTGTCATGAGCTCCGGGCGGAGAGCGGCGTTTTTCGTCTTCCGGGTTCGACCCGGGAACCAGCGCCGAGCGGACACATTCGCTCGCTAGTGCCGTTGGCACTTAGAAAATTTTTCGTTTGTCATGAGCTCCGGGCGGAGACCGGCATTTTTCGTCATTCGAGGCCGACGGGGGAACCAGCCGGAGCGGACACGTTTGCTCGGAAGAGCCGTTGGCACTTAGAAAAAATTCCGTGTCTCGTGAGCTCCAGGGGGGACAGGCTGGTTTTATTCATCCGTAGCCGACATGGGAACCAGCGCGGAGCGGATTGGTGTTGCGCTGCCATATACCTCATCTCTCTCAGGAGTCCCCCCCTTATACGTGCCGATGGTGTTTTGGAAAACGGGGGGTAACTGGATGAGTACACTGACTAGGGGGACCAGTACACTAGCGAGTGGGACCAGTACACTGACTAGTGGGACCAACACACTATGAGCGCCTGGTACCTAAAATGGAAGTATAGAGGCCGAATTTCGGGCAAGATCACGCCGGGTTAGGCTTCCAGGACCTCGGCTAAGCAATTTTAACGGGTTGCCCGGTTCTTTTTTGAACCAGCCCGGTTCTTTTTTTTATCCAACCCGGTTCTTTTTACACTTCCAGCTGGAGCTCGGGAGCGGCTTTTTGCACAAGATCACGCCGTGTTAGGCTTCCAGGACCTCGGCTAAGCAATTTTAACGGGTCGCCCGGTTCTTTTTTGATCCAGCCCGGTTCTTTTTTTATCCAGCCCGGTTCTTTTTACACTTCCAGCTGGAGCTCGGGAGCGGCTTTTTGCACAAGATCACGCCGTGTTAGGCTTCCAGGACCTCGGCTAAGCAATTTTAACGGGTCGCCCGGTTCTTTTTTGATCCAGCCCGGTTCTTTTTTTTATCCAGCCCGGTTCTTTTTACACTTCCAGCTGGAGCTCGGGAGCGGCTTTTTGCACAAGATCACGCCGTGTTAGGCTTCCAGGACCTCGGCGAAGCAATTTTAACGGGTCGCCCGGTTCTTTTTTGATCCAGCCCGGTTCTTTTTTTTATCCAGCCCGGTTCTTTTTACACTTCCAGCTGGAGCTCGGGAGCGGCTTTTTGCACAAGATCACGCCGTGTTAGGCTTCCAGGACCTCGGCTAAGCAATTTTAACGGGTCGCCCGGTTCTTTTTTGATCCAGCCCGGTTCTTTTTTTTATCCAGCCCGGTTCTTTTTACACTTCCAGCTGGAGCTCGGGAGCGGCTTTTTGCACAAGATCACGCCGTGTTAGGCTTCCAGGACCTCGGCTAAGCAATTTTAACGGGTCGCCCGGTTCTTTTTTGATCCAGCCCGGTTCTTTTTTTTATCCAGCCTGGTTCTTTTTACACTTCCAGCTGGAGCTCGGGAGCGGCTTTTTGCACAAGATCACGCCGTGTTAGGCTTCCAGGACCTCGGCTAAGCAATTTTAACGGGTCGCCCGGTTCTTTTTTTGATCCAGCCCGGTTCTTTTTTTATCCAGCCCGGTTCTTTTTACACTTCCAGCTGGAGCTCAGCAGCGGCTTTTTGCACAAGATCACGCCGGGTTAGGCTTCCAGGACCTCGGCTAAGCAATTTTAACGGGTCGCCCGGTTCTTTTTTTGATCCAGCCCGGTTCTTTTTTTATCCAGCCCGGTTCTTTTTACACTTCCAGCTGGAGCTCGGGAGCGGCTTTTTGCACAAGATCACGCCGTGTTAGGCTTCCAGGACCTCGGCTAAGCAATTTTAATGGGCCGCCCGGTTCTTTTTTGATCCAGCCCGGTTCTTTTTTTATCCAGCCCGGTTCTTTTTACACTTCCAGCTGGAGCTCGGGAGCGGCTTTTTGCACAAGATCACGCCGTGTTAGGCTTCCAGGACCTCGGCGAAGCAATTTTAACGGGTCGCCCGGTTCTTTTTTGATCCAGCCCGGTTCTTTTTTTTATCCAGCCCGGTTCTTTTTACACTTCCAGCTGGAGCTCGGGAGCGGCTTTTTGCACAAGATCACGCCGTGTTAGGCTTCCAGGACCTCGGCTAAGCAATTTTAACGGGTCGCCCGGTTCTTTTTTGATCCAGCCCGGTTCTTTTTTTTATCCAGCCCGGTTCTTTTTTTTATCCAGCCTGGTTCTTTTTACACTTCCAGCTGGAGCTCGGGAGCGGCTTTTTGCACAAGATCACGCCGTGTTAGGCTTCCAGGACCTCGGCTAAGCAATTTTAACGGGTCGCCCGGTTCTTTTTTTTATCCAGCCCGGTTCTTTTTTTTTATCCAGCCTGGTTCTTTTTACACTTCCAGCTGGAGCTCGGGAGCGGCTTTTTGCACAAGAACACGCCGTGTTAGGCTTCCAGGACCTCGGCTAAGCAATTTTAACGGGTCGCCCGGTTCTTTTTTGATCCAGCCCGGTTCTTTTTTTTATCCAGCCCGGTTCTTTTTACACTTCCAGCTGGAGCTCGGGAGCGGCTTTTTGCACAAGAACACGCCGTGTTAGGCTTCCAGGACCTCGGCTAAGCAATTTTAACGGGTCGCCCGGTTCTTTTTTGATCCAGCCCGGTTCTTTTTTTTATCCAGCCCGGTTCTTTTTACACTTCCAGCTGGAGCTCGGGAGCGGCTTTTTGCACAAGAACACGCCGTGTTAGGCTTCCAGGACCTCGGCTAAGCAATTTTAACGGGTCGCCCGGTTCTTTTTTGAACCAGCCCGGTTCTTTTTTTTATCCAGCCCGGTTCTTTTTACACTTCCAGCTGGAGCTCGGGAGCGGCTTTTTGCACAAGAACACGCCGTGTAAGGCTTCCAGGACCTCGGCTAAGCAATTTTAACGGGTCGCCCGGTTCTTTTTTGAACCAGCCCGGTTCTTTTTTTTATCCAGCCCGGTTCTTTTTACACTTCCAGCTGGAGCTCGGGAGCGGCTTTTTGCACAAGATCACGCCGTGTTAGGCTTCCAGGACCTCGGCTAAGCAACTTTAACGGGTCGCCCGGTTCTTTTTTGATCCAGCCCGGTTCTTTTTTTTATCCAGCCCGGTTCTTTTTACACTTCCAGCTGGAGCTCGGGAGCGGCTTTTTGCACAAGATCACGCCGTGTTAGGCTTCCAGGACCTCGGCTAAGCAATTTTAACGGGTCGCCCGGTTCTTTTTTGATCCAGCCCGGTTCTTTTTTTTATCCAGCCCGGTTCTTTTTACACTTCCAGCTGGAGCTCGGGAGCGGCTTTTTGCACAAGAACACGCCGTGTTAGGCTTCCAGGACCTCGGCTAAGCAATTTTAACGGGTCGCCCGGTTCTTTTTTGATCCAGCCCGGTTCTTTTTTTTATCCAGCCCGGTTCTTTTTACACTTCCAGCTGGAGCTCGGGAGCGGCTTTTTGCACAAGAACACGCCGTGTTAGGCTTCCAGGACCTCGGCTAAGCAATTTTAACGGGTCGCCCGGTTCTTTTTTGAACCAGCCCGGTTCTTTTTTTGATCCAGCCCGGTTCTTTTTAAACTTCCAGCTGGAGCTCGGGAGCGGCTTTTTGCACAAGATCACGCCGGGTTAGGCTTCCAGGACCTCGGCTAAGCAATTTTAACGGGTCGCCCGGTTCTTTTTTGATCCAGCCCGGTTCTTTTTTTTTTATCCAGCCTGGTTCTTTTTACACTTCCAGCTGGAGCTCGGGAGCGGCTTTTTGCACAAGATCACGCCGTGTTAGGCTTCCAGGACCTCGGCTAAGCAATTTTAACGGGTCGCCCGGTTCTTTTTTGATCCAGCCCGGTTCTTTTTCCACTTCCAGCTGGAGCTCAGCAGCGGCTTTTTGCACAAGATCACGCCGGGTTAGGGTTCCAGGACCTCGGCTAAGCAATTTTAACGGGCCGCCCGGTTCTTTTTTTGATCCAGCCCGGTTCTTTTTACACTTCCAGCTGGAGCTCAGCAGCGGCTTTTTGCACAAGATCACGCCGGGTTAGGCTTCCAGGACCTCGGCTAAGCACTTCTAACGGGCCCTGGTCCACCCCTGCCAGCGCATTTCAAAACTTGGCATTAATTTCGACCTAAGAGACGAAGTCTGATTTTTTTCTACCACTTGGGCGGCCTTTTTGCACCCAGAACACCCGCACCGGCACCATAAATTCGAAGGGTGCCGAGTGCGTCGGCGCAGATTCTGCGACGGAGTGACACTTCCCTCTTGTGGACATTCGGCGGTAGGTGAAATGCGCACTCGGTCTTCTCTTTTCTTTTCCTTCCAGTGAAACTTTGGCAACATTCTGCGAGCTGCTGGCTTCCAGAACCTCGGCCAAGCAGGTGGAGGATTTTTTTCCACTTCCAGCTGGAGGTGAGGAGGGACTTTTTGGGCAAGATCACGCCGACTTAGCAAGCAAGGTGGAAGTGCCAGCATGCAGTGGCTGGAAGTGTGGATGTGGAGCTCCAGCACCCTCCCTGCCTATGGAAGTGTGGAGCTCCAGCACCCTCCCTGCCTATGGAAGTGTGGAGCTCCAGCACCCTCCCTGCCTATGGAAGTGTGGAGCTCCAGCACCCTCCCTGCCTATGGAAGTGTGGAGCTCCAGCACCCTCCCTGCCTATGGAAGTGTGGAGCTCCAGCACCCTCCCTGCCTATGGAAGTGTGGAGCTCCAGCACCCTCCCTGCCTATGGAAGTGTGGAGCTCCAGCACCCTCCCTGCCTATGGAAGTGTGGAGCTCCAGCACCCTCCCTGCCTATGGAAGTGTGGAGCTCCAGCACCCTCCCTGCCTATGGAAGTGTGGAGCTCCAGCACCCTCCCTGCCTATGGAAGTGTGGAGCTCCAGCACCCTCCCTGCCTATGGAAGTGTGGAGCTCCAGCACCCTCCCTGCCTATGGAAGTGTGGAGCTCCAGCACCCTCCCTGCCTATGGAAGTGTGGAGCTCCAGCACCCTCCCTGCCTATGGAAGTGTGGAGCTCCAGCACCCTCCCTGCCTATGGAAGTGTGGAGCTCCAGCACCCTCCCTGCCTATGGAAGTGTGGAGCTCCAGCACCCTCCCTGCCTATGGAAGTGTGGAGCTCCAGCACCCTCCCTGCCTATGGAAGTGTGGAGCTCCAGCACCCTCCCTGCCTATGGAAGTGTGGAGCTCCAGCACCCTCCGTGCCTAGGGAAGTGTGGAGCTCCAGCACCCTCCGTGCCTATGGAAGAGCCACCTCCGCGGGCATGCTGCTCAACCACGCCGGCCCAGAGTTCCAGCCGCTCGGCTACACTCTCTCACAAGCCCCGCCTGGAGCTCCCCAGCCCGCCCCTGGTACCTCAACTACCGAGGCCAGCCGCTCGACCAGGCCGGCCCAGAGTTCCAGCCGCTCGGATAAGCTCTGTCACTCTCCCGCTAAGCAGCCACCGGTAACGGGGAAATGTCGCCGCCTTGTGGACACGCCGTTGTAAATGAATGGGCTTTCGCACTTAGTGCAATTTTCGCCAGCTCCGTGGCTGCAAGTATGGAGCTATGGAGCTATGGAGCCACCAGACAGGCTGGAGCTCTGGAGCTATGGAAGTATGGAGCTCTGGAGCTATGGAGCTATGGAGCTATGGAGCTCTGGGGCTATGGAGCTATGGAGCTATGGAGCTCTGGAGCTCTGGTGCTATGGAGCTCTGGAGCTCTGGTGCTATGGAGCTATGGAGCTATGGAGCTATGGAGCTATGGAGCTATGGAAGTCTGGAGCTATGGAAGTATGGAGCTATGGAAGTATGGAGCTATGGAGCTATGGAGCTATGGAGCTATGGAGCCACCAGCCAGCACCCTCCGTGGCTCAACCACGCCGGCCCAGAGTTCCAGCCGCTCGGCTTCACTCTCTCACAAGCCCCGCCTGGAGCTCCCCAGCCCGCCCCTGGTACCTCAACTACCGAGGCCAGCCGCTCGACCAGGCCGGCCCAGAGTTCCAGCCGCTCGGCTTCACTCTCTCACAAGACCCGCCTGGAGCTCCCCGGCCCACCCCTGGTACCTCAACTACCGAGGCCAGCCGTTCGACCACGCCGGCGCAGAGTTCCAGCCGCTCGGATAAGCTCTGTCACTCTCCTGCCGCGCAGCCACCGGTAACGGGGAAATGTCGCCGCCTTGTGGACACGCCCTTGTAAATGAATGGGCTTTCGCACTTAGTGCAATTTTCGCCAACTCTCTGACTGGAGCTATGGAAGTATGGAGCTATGGAGCCACCAGCCACCCAGGCTGGAGCTATGGAGCTCTGGTGCTATGGAGCTCTGGTGCTATGGAGCTATGGAGCTCTGGAGCTCTGGTGCTATGGAGCTATGGAGCTCTGGAAGTATGGAGCTATGGAGCTCTGGAGGTATGGAGCTATGGAGCCCTGGAGCCCTGGAGCTATGGAGCCCTGGAGCTATGGAGCCCTGGAGCCCTGGAGCTATGGAGCCCTGGAGCTATGGAGCTATGGAGCTCTGGTGCTATGGAGCTATGGAGCTCTGGTGCTATGGAGCTATGGAGCTCTGGTGCTATGGAGCTATGGAGCTCTGGTGCTATGGAGCTATGGAGCTCTGGTGCTATGGAGCTATGGAGCTGGTGCTATGGAGCTATGGAGCTCTGGTGCTATGGAGCTATGGAGCTCTGGTGCTATGGAGCTCTGGTGCTATGGAGCTATGGAGCTCTGGTGCTATGGAGCTATGGAGCTCTGGTGCTATGGAGCTATGGAGCTCTGGTGCTATGGAGCTCTGGTGCTATGGAGCTATGGAGCTCTGGTGCTATGGAGCTCTGGAGCTCTGGAGGTATGGAGCTATGGAGGTATGGAGCCACCAGCCAGCACCCTCCGTGGCTGGATCAATGGAAGTGTTTAGGTACCAGGCGGCCAAAGTGCCGAGGCCTCACGCTCGACCACGCCGGCGCAGAGTTCCAGCCGCTCGGATGAGCTCTGTCACTCTCCCGCCGCGCAGCCACCGGTAACGGGGAAATGTCGCCGCCTTGTGGACACGCCGTTGTAAATGAATGGGCTTTCGCACTTAGTGCAATTTTCGCCAACTCTCTGACTTAGAGCTATGGAAGTATGGAGCTATGGAGCCACCAGCCACCCAGGCTGGAGCTATGGAGCTCTGGAGCTCTGGTGCTATGGAGCTCTGGAGGTATGGAGCTATGGAGCTATGGAGCTATGGAGCTATGGAGCCCTGGAGCTCTGGAGGTATGGAGCTATGGTGCTATGGAGCTCTGAAGCCATGGAGCTCTGGTGCTATGGAGCTCTGGAGGTATGGAGCTCTGGAGGTATGGAGCTATGGAGCCCTGGAGCCCTGGAGCTATGGAGCCCTGGAGCTATGGAGCCCTGGAGCCCTGGAGCTATGGAGCCCTGGAGCTATGGAGCCCTGGAGCCCTGGAGCTATGGAGCCCTGGAGCTATGGAGCTATGGAGCCCTGGAGCTATGGAGCTATGGAGCTCTGGTGCTATGGAGCTATGGAGCTCTGGTGCTATGGAGCTATGGAGCTCTGGTGCTATGGAGCTATGGAGCTCTGGTGCTATGGAGGTATGGAGCTCTGGTGCTATGGAAGTATGGAGCTATGGAGCTATGGAAGTATGGAGCTATGGAGCTATGGAGCTCTGGTGCTATGGAGGTATGGAGCTCTGGTGCTATGGAAGTATGGAGCTATGGAGCTATGGAAGTATGGAGCTATGGAGCTATGGAGCTCTGGTGCTATGGAGCTATGGAGCTCTGGTGCTATGGAGCTATGGAGCTCTGGTGCTATGGAGCTATGGAGCTCTGGTGCTATGGAGCTATGGAGCTATGGAGCTCTGGTGCTATGGAGCTATGGAGCTCTGGTGCTATGGAGCTATGGAGCTCTGGTGCTATGGAGCTATGGAGCTCTGGTGCTATGGAGCTCTGGTGCTATGGAGCTATGGAGCTCTGGTGCTATGGAGCTCTGGAGCTCTGGAGGTATGGAGCTATGGAGCTATGGAGCCACCAGCCAGCACCCTCCGTGGCTGGATCAATGGAAGTGTTTTAGGTACCAGGCAGCCAAAGGGCCGAGGCCTCACGCTCGACCACGCCGGCGCAGAGTTCCAGCCGCTCGGATAAGCTCTGTCACTCACCCGCCGCGCAGCCACCGGTAACGGGGAAATGTCGCCGCCTTGTGGACACGCCGTTGTAAATGAATGGGCTTTCGCACTTAGTGCAATTTTAGCACACTCTCTGACTGGAGCTATGGAAGTATGGAGCTATGGAGCCACCAGCCACCCAGGCTGGAGCTATGGAGCTATGGAGCTCTGGTGCTATGGAGCTATGGAGCTCTGGTGCTATGGAGCTATGGAGCTCTGGTGCTATGGAGCTATGGAGCTCTGGTGCTATGGAGCTATGGAGCTCTGGTGCTATGGAGCTATGGAGCTCTGGTGCTATGGAGCTATGGAGCTCTGGTGCTATGGAGCTATGGAGCTCTGGTGCTATGGAGCTATGGAGCTCTGGTGCTATGGAGCTATGGAGCTCTGGTGCTATGGAGCTATGGAGCTCTGGTGCTATGGAGCTATGGAGCTATGGAGCTCTGGTGCTATGGAGCTATGGAGCTCTGGTGCTATGGAGCTATGGAGCTCTGGTGCTATGGAGCTATGGAGCTCTGGTGCTATGGAGCTCTGGTGCTATGGAGCTATGGAGCTCTGGTGCTATGGAGCTCTGGAGCTCTGGAGGTATGGAGCTATGGAGCTATGGAGCCACCAGCCAGCACCCTCCGTGGCTGGATCAATGGAAGTGTTTTAGGTACCAGGCAGCCAAAGGGCCGAGGCCTCACGCTCGACCACGCCGGCGCAGAGTTCCAGCCGCTCGGATAAGCTCTGTCACTCACCCGCCGCGCAGCCACCGGTAACGGGGAAATGTCGCCGCCTTGTGGACACGCCGTTGTAAATGAATGGGCTTTCGCACTTAGTGCAATTTTAGCACACTCTCTGACTGGAGCTATGGAAGTATGGAGCTATGGAGCCACCAGCCACCCAGGCTGGAGCTATGGAGCTATGGAGCTCTGGTGCTATGGAGCTATGGAGCTCTGGTGCTATGGAGCTATGGAGCTCTGGTGCTATGGAGCTATGGAGCTCTGGTGCTATGGAGCTATGGAGCTCTGGTGCTATGGAGCTATGGAGCTCTGGTGCTATGGAGCTATGGAGCTCTGGTGCTATGGAGCTATGGAGCTCTGGTGCTATGGAGCTATGGAGCTCTGGTGCTATGGAGCTATGGAGCTCTGGTGCTATGGAGCTATGGAGCTCTGGTGCTATGGAGCTATGGAGCTATGGAGCTCTGGTGCTATGGAGCTATGGAGCTCTGGTGCTATGGAGCTATGGAGCTCTGGTGCTATGGAGCTATGGAGCTCTGGTGCTATGGAGCTCTGGTGCTATGGAGCTATGGAGCTCTGGTGCTATGGAGCTCTGGAGCTCTGGAGGTATGGAGCTATGGAGCTATGGAGCCACCAGCCAGCACCCTCCGTGGCTGGATCAATGGAAGTGTTTTAGGTACCAGGCAGCCAAAGGGCCGAGGCCTCACGCTCGACCACGCCGGCGCAGAGTTCCAGCCGCTCGGATAAGCTCTGTCACTCACCCGCCGCGCAGCCACCGGTAACGGGGAAATGTCGCCGCCTTGTGGACACGCCGTTGTAAATGAATGGGCTTTCGCACTTAGTGCAATTTTAGCACACTCTCTGACTGGAGCTATGGAAGTATGGAGCTATGGAGCCACCAGCCACCCAGGCTGGAGCTATGGAGCTATGGAGCTCTGGTGCTATGGAGCTATGGAGCTCTGGTGCTATGGAGCTATGGAGCTCTGGTGCTATGGAGCTATGGAGCTCTGGTGCTATGGAGCTATGGAGCTCTGGTGCTATGGAGCTATGGAGCTCTGGTGCTATGGAGCTATGGAGCTCTGGTGCTATGGAGCTATGGAGCTCTGGTGCTATGGAGCTATGGAGCTCTGGTGCTATGGAGCTATGGAGCTCTGGTGCTATGGAGCTATGGAGCTCTGGTGCTATGGAGCTATGGAGCTCTGGTGCTATGGAGCTATGGAGCTATGGAGCCACCAGCCAGCACCCTCCGTGGCTGGATCAATGGAAGTGTTTTAGGTACCAGGCAGCCAAAGGGCCGGGGCCTCACGCTCGACCACGCCGGCGCAGAGTTCCAGCCGCTCGGATAAGCTCTGTCACTCACCCGCCACGCAGCCACCGGTAACGGGGAAATGTCGCCGCCTGGCGGACACGCCGTTGTAAATGAATGGGCTTTCGCACTTAGTGCAATTTTCGCCAACTCTCTGACTGGAGCTATGGAAGTATGGAGCTATGGAGCCACCAGCCACCCAGGCTGGAGCTATGGAGCTCTGGAGGTATGGAGCTATGGAGCCCTGGAGCTATGGAGCTATGGAGCCCTGGAGCTATGGAGCCCTGGAGCTATGGAGCTATGGAGCTCTGGTGCTATGGAGCTATGGAGCTCTGGTGCTATGGAGCTATGGAGCTCTGGTGCTATGGAGCTATGGAGCTCTGGTGCTATGGAGCTATGGAGCTCTGGTGCTATGGAGCTATGGAGCTATGGAGCCACCAGCCAGCACCCTCCGTGGCTGGATCAATGGAAGTGTTTTAGGTACCAGGCAGCCAAAGGGCCGGGGCCTCACGCTCGACCACGCCGGCGCAGAGGTCCAGCCGCTCGGATAAGCTCTGTCACTCACCCGCCGCGCAGCCACCGGTAACGGGGAAATGTCGCCGCCTGGCGGACACGCCGTTGTAAATGAATGGGCTTTCGCACTTAGTGCAATTTTAGCCAACTCCGTGGCTGCAAGTATGGAAGTATGGAGCTATGGAGCCACCAGCCAGCACCCTCCGCGGCTGGAGCTATGGAAGTATGGAGCTATGGAGCTCTGGGGCTATGGAAGTATGGAGCTCTGGGGCTATGGAGCTCCGGGGCTATGGAGCTCCGGGGCTATGGAGCTCCGGGGCTATGGAGCTCCGGGGCTATGGAGCTATGGAGCTCCGGGGCTATGGAGCTCCGGGGCTATGGAGCTATGGAGCTCCGGGGCTATGGAGCTCCGGGGCTATGGAGCTATGGAGCTCCGGGGCTATGGAGCTCCGGGGCTATGGAGCTCCGGGGCTATGGAGCTCTGGAGCTATGGAAGTATGGATGATCCAGCACCCTCCGTGGCTGACCGCTGGTGCTCGGGGCCGGTGAACTCGGCACCCGCCGGAGGCGGGTGCCTCGGTGACCGCCGTCGCTTGGGGCCAGTGAACTCGGCACCCGCCTTCGGCGGGTGCCTCGGTGACCGGTTGTCGCTTGGGGCCAGTGAACTCGGCACCCGCCTTCGGCGGGTGCCTCGGTGACCGGTTGTCGCTTGGGGCCGGTGAACT
>NW_028232053.1:350000-351176 GCF_054491065.1 Syngnathus leptorhynchus
AGTGCCAGTCGGTCAGTTGGGTGAGGGGGTACTCGGAGGCCCGCCGGGAGCAGACGGGCGACCGGGGATGGGGGGCGTACGCGGGCGGGCGCCGGGAGAAGACGGCCCGTCCGGGGTCGAATCTCGGCCTGTGTTTTCGGAGCCGGCCGGGCATCACGCTCCCTCCTTGGATGGACAACATTCGTAGTTGACACTTTGTGTCATTTTATCCGAGCGGGCGGGCGCCTCGAGAGGCGGACCGTCCGGGGCGACTCTCGGCCTGTGTTTTCGGAGCCGGCCGGGCCTCACGCTCCCTCCTTGGATGGACAACATTCGTAGTTGACACTTTGTGTCATTTTATCCGAGCAGACGGGCGCCGCGAGGCGGACCGTCCGGGGCGACTCTCGGCCTGTGTTTTCGGAGCCGGCCGGGCATCACGCTCCCTCCTTGGATGGACAACATTCGTAGTTGACACTTTGTGTCATTTTATCCGAGCGGGCGGGCGCCTCGAGAGGCGGACCGTCCGGGGCGACTCTCGGCCTGTGTTTTCGGAGCCGGCCGGGCCTCACGCTCCCTCCTTGGATGGACAACATTCGTAGTTGACACTTTGTGTCATTTTATCCGAGCGGGCGGGCGCCGCGAGGCGGACCGTCCGGGGCGACTCTCGGCCTGTGTTTAAGGAGCCGGCCGGGCATCACGCTCCTTCCTTGGATGGACAACATTCGCAGTTGACACTTTGTGTCATTTTATCCGAGCAGACGGGCGCCGCGAGGCGGACCGTCCGGGGCGACTCTCGGCCTGTGTTTTCGGAGCCGGCCGGGCATCACGCTCCCTCCTTGGATGGACAACATTCGTAGTTGACACTTTGTGTCATTTTATCCGAGCGGGCGGGCGCCTCGAGAGGCGGACCGTCCGGGGCGACTCTCGGCCTGTGTTTTCGGAGCCGGCCGGGCCTCACGCTCCCTCCTTGGATGGACAACATTCGTAGTTGACACTTTGTGTCATTTTATCCGAGCGGGCGGGCGCCGCGAGGCGGACCGTCCGGGGCGACTCTCGGCCTGTGTTTAAGGAGCCGGCCGGGCATCACGCTCCTTCCTTGGATGGACAACATTCGCAGTTGACACTTTGTGTCATTTTATCCGAGCAGACGGGCGCCGCGAGGCGGACCGTCCGGGGCGACTCTCGGCCTGTGTTTTC